>NC_079525.1:9540099-9690099 GCF_003711565.1 Takifugu flavidus
TATAAGATATACAGAGGGACACTCAAAGTTAAAAAACACAATAGGAAATATAACTAAATAGCTGGATTGACAACACTGTAAGGAGAGCAAAACTAAACCTATGTCATGTCTATATTTTATTTTATGTTTCCTGTTCTATTTTAGTAGTTTCATTTCCCTGGTTTTCACCTTGTTTAAGTAGTTTATGATTGTCACTTGTGCCTCATTACCTTCCTGTCTATTTAAGCCACACGCCTTCTTCTTCTTTGCCTGATAGTCTTGTTATTCTTATATTTAAGGTCTGTTTTCATCCTTTCATTGTTTCATGTTTGACTTTTCGTACCTTTGACTTATTAGTTTTTCCTGCAGCCTACCTGTGTTTGTCTGCCTAGTTCTGCCATTCTGTATGACCTATTGCACCTGGATTGAAGAGCTTGTTTTCTGAGTTTTGATGCCTTTTGTACTGGGATCTATGCTCCTTTACACTCTGAGATGTAGGCAAGGCGCCTGAGTGGTGTCACATAAATATATGTTCTGTCCATCCTGTTTCTCTGTATTGAATGTTTATTGAACATGAAACATGTAGGACATCTTCAAAAATCTCAACAACATCCTGGTTGTGATCCACATGCAGCAGACGGCTGTATGGCCAAAACATTTCTCTTTAAGATTATTACGTATTGCGTCACTTCCTGTCTTCTCAATCGTTCGTTGGTTGCATTGTGCACGGGGTGTTGTATTCACTTAATATTGAACACTTGGTGTGTTGTATTCACTTTACTTAAAATTTTGAACACTTGGGACATTCTAGTCACCTGATATCAACAGTGAGAAACAACCCATATTAAACAAATACAGGGCTTTGCCGATTATTAACGTTAGCATGGCCTCACCGTCTGTTTCACCCGGTGTCTTTGTCTGTTCAGCGTGTGAAATGTTTAGTTACTCCTCTGCCTCCCTTCGTGATGGGAATAGGTGCAGAAAGTGTAGTTTATGGCTATGGAGGCGAGACTTGGCGAGCTTGAGACGCGGTTCCGCAGCTTGGAGTTAGCTGGAGTTGCGTCAGGTAGCCAGGAGAAGCTAGCTGCTGCGGAGCCGCCTAGCGTAGCTTCAGCTAGCGGTCCCCTGGCAGCAGCCGGCTAGCCAGGGCGGTTGGGTGAAGGTTCGCAGGAAGCGTAGCCCAAAACAAAGGCCCACGGTGCACCACCACCTGCTTCCCGTGGCTAACCGTTTTTCCCCACTCGGCGACACACCCGCTGAGAAACCGACCCTGGTAATTGGCGACTCTGTTTTGCACTATGTGAAGCCGACTCCAGCGACCATAGTCAAGTGCATTCTGGGGGCCAGAGCGGGCGACATAGAAGCAAATTTACGGCTGCTGGCGAGACGTAAACGTAAATTTGGTAAAGTTATTATTCACGTCGGAGCCAATGACACCCGGCTTCGTCAGTCGTAGGTCACCAAAATTAACTTGGAGTCGGTGTGCAGCTACGCAAAAACGGTAGCATTCTCTGGTCCCCTCCCCAATCTGGCCAGCGATGAGATGTTTAGCCGCATGTCGTCGCTTCGTCGCTGGTTGTCACGGTGGTGCCCCGAAAACCAGATGGCCTTTATAGATAATTGGAGCACTTTTTGGGGAAAACCTGGTCTGATTAGGAGAGACGGTGTCCATCCCACACGGGATGGTGCTTCTCTCATTTCTAGTAATTTGGCTAATTTTATTAGACCCAAAGTGACCTGACAATCCAGGATCCAGACCAGGATGCAGAGTTGTAGTCTTACACATCTCTCTGCTGCTTCCATAGAACCCTCATCCACCAACAATAACATATTTAACACTATAGAGGTAGTCTCTGTTCCAAGGTTAAAAGTTCACCAAGCACAGAGCAAGGGAGCGGTCAATCACCATAATCACCATAATCTAATACTAAAGCACAAGTTGGAGAAAGTAATATCACAATTAAATGTGGACTGTTAAATATTAGATCTCTTTTGTGTAAATCCCTGTTAGTACACGACCTGATAGTGGATCATCACATTGATTTATTTTGTCTTACTGAGACCTGGCTTCAGGAGGAGGAGTATGTTAGCTTAAATGAATCTACTCCTTCTACCCATCTTAATTATCATATTCCTCGTGTTACTGGTCGAGGAGGGGGAGTGGCAGCAATCCATCACTCCAAGTTATTAATTAATCATAGACCAAAATATGGCTCCAGTTCATTTGAAAGCCTGACTCTTGGCATCACCCATCTGAACTGGAAGGCAGAAAAGCCACTTCTGTTTGTAGTTGTATATCGGCCCCCTGCTGCGCCACATTCAGAGTTCCTGTCTGAGTTCTCTGATTTATTATCCAACTTGGTCCTTAGAACGGACAAAGTCATTATCATTGGAGACTTTAATATCCATGTAGACGTTGTAAATGACAGCTTTAGAAATGGCTTCATTACATTACTTGAGTCAGTTGGTTTCCTCCAGCAGATAAACCAACCAACTCATAGCTTTAACCACACCCTAGATCTAGTTCTGACTTATGGTGTTGAGGTAGAACATGTGTCAGTGTTCCCTCAGAACCCACTCCTGTCAGACCATTCTTTGATCACTTTCACATTTATGATTAAGGATTCTTCTATGCTCAGAACAAAGTCTTACTATAGCAGATGTCTTTCAGATAATGCTGTAGCTAAGTTTAAGGAAGCGATCCCTGTGCTAATCCCAGGACCACCGTGTGTTTCCCCAGGGATAAATCATTATAATCTTAGCCCTGCTGAGGTTGACTCTATTGTGGAAGGTGCAGCAACCATCACGCTTGATTCTGTTGCCCCACTGAAAAAGAAAATAGTAAATCAGAGGAGGTGTGCCCCCTGGTATAATACACATATCAGGACCCTCAAGCAGAAAGTGCGAAGACTGGAAAGGAAGTGGCATTCTTGTAAAATAGACAGCTATCATGTAGCCTGGAAAGACTGTCTATTAGTTTACAAAAAGGCCCTCCGTAAGGCTAGAACAGCTTATTTTTCTTCCTTAATTGAGGAAAATAAGAGCAACCCCAGGTTTCTTTTCAGCACTGTGGCCAAATTAACTAAGAGTCACAGTGTTTTAGATCCACGTATCCCTTCTTCCCTTAGTGGTGAAGACTTCATGAGCTTCTTCACTGATAAAGTTCTAGCTATCAGAGAGAAAGCTAACCAGGCCATCCCAAAAACTGGACCATCACCAGATGTGCTGACTGTGGGAACATTCAGGTTCTCCAACGAGTCCTTAAACCCCTTCACCCCTATATATTTTTCTGAGGCGTCATCGCTAATTCAGAAATCCAAGACCACCACGTGTCTTTTAGATCCCATCCCAACACACCTGTTGAAGGATGTTTTACCATTGATAGGCAGTTCTATCCTGGACCAGATCAATGGTTCTTTAGTGTCAGATTATGTACCCCGGTCCTATAAGGTGGCAGTGATTAAGCCGTTGCTTAAAAAAACATCACTGGATCCTGACGTATTAGCAAATTATAGGCCAATATCCAACCTTCCTTTTATCTCTATTTGATTTGATTTGAAGATTAAGAAGAAGAAAATCCCACGTCTGTACAGCCAACCTGACCTCCTCACTCTGTAATTGGGACATATAAGTCATGGCCTACTAACATTATTAAAAACTAAAGTTCATTATCGAGTCATCTTCCCGTTCTGGGTTATAGAAACACAGAGGATAAGAATTCTAGACCTCTCTTGCTCTAAGTCCAATTGCTACTCCTTGTTGTTTAATGAAGAGTGAGAGCTGGATTCCAGTAGGACTAAAGAACCAGGGAGTGGTATTCAAGAATGGTCCCATGGGGACAGAATCCGGGAGACACTGAGCTTAATTGTTGGCTCATTGCTTCTTGTTCATTTTACAAATGTTCTGTTCTGTAGGCGTCTGGGCAGAATCAAAAAAGGAAAGTGAGCCAAGGACACATTCACCGCTGGGTCGTTTTCATGCAATCGACATTTTTAAAAATACCAGAATGACAATAAAATTTCAGTGCGTTGACACTGATTCTTTTGCCTACTGCTTCCTGTGTAACTACATCACATCCTGCTATCTCAGTGGTCCAATAATCTCAGAAACACTTTTAAGTCACTGCTATCAGTGAAGTCTATCAATGGTCTTTCAACCAGAGTAGCTGACATCAGATGATGAATTCTCTCAAGCATTCAGCTCCTGAAGGATGCGAGGATTTTTAGTAGATTGAGATGCTGGTGGACTAACCTGTCCAAACAGTTTATTGAGATATGATATGTAGGCCGCTGCCATGGCTGAGCTGTTGCTCAGGCTTCTCCTACTGCGTCGACGGCCTTCCTCTTGTCCGGAGCCCTTTTTGTCCTCCAAAGGTAACTTTGAGCTGTGAAAAGCAGCAATGATCATTAATCAAACCCCATTCTTCTATCTTTCAATATACTTAAATAAACACAAGTGTCTCTGAGATGATTACTGAGTTTTAAAGTGAGATAAGTGGAAAAAACATCAGCGATTTGATCAGCTTACATCACGTGAGAGCAGTGACAAAAGAATAGGGTAAGATAAGACAAGAAAATATAGGTATGAAACGCATGAACGCATGCATACTTCTACTCCACCTCCTCCTAATCAGTGTTGATTGGAAACAGAAATGATAATAACCAGAATTTCTTGGAGAGGCTCAGCTGAAGGGCTTTGCTTTTGAATTTCCGTGAAGCCGGTGATCTGCCAGGAGAAGCAGCTCTCCCTGCTCGTGGAGACAAACTAGAAGAAGAGAAAATGGAGATTTTCTTGTAAAAAATCAACAACTGGTCAATGAACGCAGTACACGTACGTGTTTGTCAATTTCTCAGTGATCCATGATTGATAACCCTAGTGCTGATAAAATAATGGGGGATGTTTTCATCAACAACAAATGTTAGAACAATTACAACAAAAAGTAGATGACAATCAACTGTAACAGGCTTAAGGCTTATTCTCCACGTGGGACCACTCTGCCAGTTGAGGATATCGACTCGGGTAGGATTTCCGGTAACATATTGCGTCACTTCCTGTCTTCTCAATCGTTTGTTGTTTGCCCTGTGCACGGTGTGTTCTATTCACTTTACTTAAAATTCAATTTAATTAAAATTGAACACTTGGGACATTCTAGTCACCTGATAACGGTGAGAAATAACTCATATTAAACAAATACAGGGCTCTGCCGATTATCAGCGTTAGCATGGCCTCACCATCTGTTTCACCCGGTGTCTTTGTTCAGCGTGTGAAATGTTTAGTTACCCCTCTGCCTCCTTTAGTGAAGGGGATAGGTGCAGAAAGTGTAGTTTATTTACGGCTATGGAGGCTAGACTTGGTGAGCTTGAGACGCGGTTCCGCAGCATGGAGTTAGCTGGAGTTGCGTCAGGTAGCCAGGAGAAGCTAGCTGCTGCGGAGCCGCCTAGCGGAGCTACAGCTAGCGGTCCCCCGGCAGCAGCCGGCTAGCCAGGCCGGCTGGGTGACGGTTCGCAGGAAGCGTAGCCCAAAGGCCCACGGTGCACTACCACCCGCTTCCCGTAGCTAATCGTTTTTCCCCACTCGGCGAGACACCCGCTGAGAAACCGACCCTGGTAATTGGCGACTCTGTTTTGCGCTACGTGAAGCCGACTCCAGCGACCATAGTCAAGTGCATTCCGGGGGCCAGAGCGGGCGACATAGAAGCCAATCTAAAGCTGCTGGCGAGAAGTAAACGTAAATTTGGTAAAGTTATTATTCACGTCGGCGCAAACGACACCCGGCCTCGTCAGTCGGAGGTCACCAAAATTAACATAGAGTCGGTGTGCAACTACGCAAAAACGATGTCGGACTCCGTAGCATTCTCTGGTCCCCTCCCCAATCTGGCCAGCGATGAAATGTTTAGCCGCATGTCGTCGCTTCGTCGCTGGCTGTCACAGCAATGTTATTTCTTGTGTAGTTTCTAGTTATGCTGATTCTTGTATAGTTTTTCTGCTTCCCCCCTTCTGTATTCATTTACAGGTATCGCCGCCTTCGGAGCTGCATGATGACCTCCCACCCTGCTGACCCACTCGGCCGGCGGCTTGCATAAATAGTGTATTTTTGTATGTGGTTCTGTGCCTCTCCTCTCCTCTCCTCATGAGCCTGGTCCTGCTCAAGGTTTCTTCCTGTTAAAGGGGAGTTTTTCCTTGCCACTGCTTGTCTGGGGTTAGGCCCTGGAATTCTGGAAAGCGCCTTGAAACAATTTTGATTGTAAAAGACGCTATATAAATAAAGTTTGATTTGATCATTCAATGGGTTTTGGTGAGTGAGCATGTAAACACAAGAGCAGAGGCCACTCTAAAGGTTCTTTTAGATCAATTCTGTGTAACCCAGTTGGAACAGTCTGCCAGCTTTGACTCACCTGGTAGCAGAAGGTGGTCTACCTTCTGCTCCTCCCTTGGCATTTTTCATTGACATCCTGCAAAAAAGGTAGCAGTTAAAATATGTTTAAAAAGAGTTTGTTGAAATTATTCCTGGTAAGTTTTATGTGGCAGAGTTCCGAAGCCTCAAGCAAGTTTAGCACATCTGAGCAGATGATGAATATATTAAGAAATAAGGCAATAGTGTGGAAGAATGTCTTTAAGAATACATTTGCTGAAGCTTGACCCTCTCTTTGATTGTTGGATTTGCTTTTCAGTGCTGTTTAGGTGATTTATGTTCTGTAAATACACATTAGGTTACTGGATAAAATGACCTTGAACTCCAGGTTCAGGTGAATTCATAGAATGGAATAGTTCAAGGAAGGTTGCAAGATTTTCCAATTAAATACAGAAAATAATTAAATGAACTATCAGCTAATGTGGGCAGCCTTTTATTTATTCTGATTTAACAGAGTTTGTGAAGGCAACTTGGTCTTCAAGATGAAGAATTGTTTAAAGGGAGACAGACAGAAGAGAGAAAGATGAAGCAATTATCATGTTGGACGTGGGAGAAGTTAGACACGCTGAAGGTTGAGAGCAGATTAATGTTCCCTCTCTGCCACTCTGCCATTTATGGCCCTCAGTGATGATGAACAGTCGTATTCACTGCCCATGAGCTCTAAACACAACATTACACCCCCGCTTCCACCCCCCAGCCACATGTCACATGTGGTTGGTGCAAAGACGAATCCCCAAGATCTGCTTCAGCGAGCGTCAGGGGCCACGCTGGCGCTAATGAGAAGAGACAAAGAAAGAGTGCCCCGTCCTCCAATGTGTCCTCACCAAACACGCCAAATTCCCAACTCCATTAGGGTTGAGCATAATGCACCAGAATAGAGGAGTGATTGGCTGTCAGTCATGCATTCACGAAATCTACGTGCACGTGAGGTGCCAAATGCAACAGATGCTTTTAGCATGTTACGCTCTGTGGGGGTGCGGATACATGCACACTTCCTAAATATTTTTGATTGTTGATTGAAATAATTGTATTGTTTAAGATGCTGTTTAATGGATTTAGGCGAACTTCATAGGCATTCTCCTGCACACACACGAGCACCTCACATGTGGGCACAGCAAGATGTGTGGTCTCATCGGCAGTGGTCTCACTGTTTGCCTGAAGAATCTCTCTAATCTTCAGTGAGCACAAACTCCCATTAGGGTAAACAAACACACCCAGCCACATGCACGTTTCACTCTACAAGTCTTGAACAGCAGCGCGTATCAGCAGCGCCCCTCCCTGAGAGGCCAACTGCTGTCAGTCACAGAGCCGACACAGATCCTAATCATGTGATTTAAAGCAATGATGCTAAGGTGTTCCTGAAGTAAAGCTAACACAACACAACTCACACAGCTGCTAATGGAGTGTGTTGTAGTTATAATGGAGCCACACAGCCCAATCACCAGGCCATAAATGCTGAATGAATATATATCATATAAATTTATCAGGAACCACTGATGGCTCTGTGATTTATAGTTCATCTCCTGCACACACAACTAACACAAAACCATCTCTTCAATGACTGTGTCATTGTGTCGTAGGCTGCATAATCGACAGCTATTAACATGGGAACCACTGATCTGCTTCATACAAGGAGCTTCATAATCCAAACAATCATCATCATTTTTGGATCAGTTGTGTAAAATATGTGCATAGATCTTTTTTTTTTTAATATTTCATTTTTACTGCAAGAATCCATTGAACCGTAATTAATAACTCTCAACTGTCATTCAATGGTTTGAAGTTGTTTTATTAGCCAGCTTCTATTTGAACCTTTCCTCCTGCATTTGTGTAAGGACTGGAACATGAGGATGGGGCCACGCAGAGTCGTTCAGTCCACGCATGGTTTGTACGTGTGGCCGCGACCACCTGAGCAGCACCTGACGGCTGTTACTCAGGGCAACGCTCAAATGACAACCACACAAGAAGATGATGACGAGCTGAGACGAGAGTAAAACCAGAGCTGTCCCTCACACCTCAGGTCCAAGACTACAGAGCTGGTCCTACCCTCCAGTTCTCTACCACTGACCAGGAACGTTGATGCTGCCCCTGTGTACCATGTCTGAAGGCAAAAAAGGACAAGGCAGACATTTCCTAGTGGACTGGAAGGGAGATGAGGTCTGGACCCCCAACTGATAGTGGAGCATTGGTACTGATCTTGGAGGAGGAGGCCTGGGGGGGCTGATACGTTGCTCTCTTCTCTGCCCTTGAGTGTTCTCATGCTTCTATGATTGTCTGCCCTGTGTCCTATCACCTTTGCGTTCCATTATGCAGACATCCTTGTTGCATCTGTTTGGCATCATTACCTTGAGCAGCAGAGTCTTTGTTGGGCCTCATTGTGAAAGTCTATTTGGCTCTCGTGTTCCTCTTATAGAAAAAGTGATTGTTCCTGCAAGGCTTTATTAAATATTGTTTATTCCAACATTCAATTATTGAGATGAAATTATTTCAAAATGAAACTACTTCTTATTTTAAAAGTACACAAACACATGTGTGAACACACACGTCCATGCACACTCTAAGTAAAACTAACTCTTGTCTAAGAACCATCCATAGTGGCTCCATCTAAACATC
The DNA here is from genome assembly GCF_003711565.1 of Takifugu flavidus. NCBI lineage: Eukaryota > Metazoa > Chordata > Actinopteri > Tetraodontiformes > Tetraodontidae > Takifugu > Takifugu flavidus. Next base: position 9,549,103 of record NC_079525.1, read on the forward strand.
TCTGTTACCTGAACCTTTCTGCAGTATAGTGGAACAACCTACCTCTTATACAGCAAAATATACACAAAACTCAAGAAATGTCTTTAGAAGTCCTCTCAAAAATGCTTTCTGCCAGCTTTAAATCATTATTTACATAGAATCTTACCTTCACCTGTGTTTTTTCTCCCCTTCGTATTGGCAGGTAGCAACAGAAATGAGATGTATCTGTTGTGTGAAGCCCAACTTTACTTGAGGATTATATGATGAAGGGTGATTATCCAGCTAAATATGGAGGGATTAGGCATGTATCTGTCCTCAGGGGTATGAAGACCAAAGCTGCATGTGGTCAAAGATGCATTAGAATTGTTCTCTTTTCACTGACAGTTTTCCATAATCTCTCCAGATTTCTGCCATGTCAGCACTTATGGTGCACATCGACAACACGTATTTATTAATAGATGTATAATTATTATTATGTGTTTATTTATAGATTAGCTGAATGAGATTTAAAGTTCCCTCTTCATAAACTGTGGCTCCTGACAGCAGGTTGTCAGGAAAATCTTCAATTCTTTATTGTTACTGTAAATCTTTGAGTCAGGTAGCACCCGTTTAAAAGAGTTGGTTGCATCTAATTCTGTCTATTATTCCCAAACTTACTGGTAAGGTAAACAATCCACTGGAGCCAAGGATGCCATCAAACTGTATTTTCCTGGGTGTAGATGTGAATTTTCCATACTGGGAGTTTGTGCTGGTGTGGTGGGTTGTACTGATGAGTAGTGCAGGTGCATCTAGTCCACTAGTAGGGTAAAGGAGGAGGAGGATGTGGAAGAACTGTGATCTACTGATAATGTATTTTAAACATATTAGTGAAAATAAAGACAACAGAATCAAATTAAGAAAAATATAATAAATTATGAAAGATAATCAGATGCACTCTTATCATATCAGATGTATGAGCATAAATACATTATAGTGTAGTCCCAAATAATTAAAAACACTAAAGCAGAGAAGTCAAAGTGAACATGTGTCCCTTTATCCAACGTATACATTGAAAATAAACAATGAAACTGAACGAGGAAGGAAGAGGGGAGCAGGAATCACTCTTCAAATGAAAAGCTGTGTGTTTTGAAGCGTGTTACCAGCTGCCAACATCAGGTGGTAACTCTGCGGAGAATTCTCCTCTCAGACATACATGGACCTTTTACTACCGTTTATACAGTCTGTATTAATGCTACTGCTTCCCTCTTGTGACATGTTGATCTTCTCATCAGTGGCTGCTGCTGAATGACCCTGATGCTCAATGTTGCTCCGCGTAAATTACTTAAAAATGCAAATGGCTAAATCCTGTTTGCCTAAAGAGGAACATTGGCCACAAATGTGATACACAAGACTACTGTAGTAAAGTCATGTAGGAGAGTCGCTATGGAAAAGCTCCTCATTTTTAGGGTTAGAATATATAAATTATATAGTGCAGATAGGGTTCCCTCTCCTCTCCTCTCCTCTCCTCTCCTCTCCTCTCATCTCCTCTCTCTCCTCTCCTCTCCTCTCTCCTCTCCTCTCCTCTCCTCTCCTCTCCTCTCCTCTCACTGCCACTGTTTTTTGAGGTTTCAGGCTTTCTGACTTTCTGTAAAGCGCCTCGAGACAATTTAAACTAAACCAGACAGGATATAAATAAAAGGTCCATTTTTAGGTTGAATTGTATCACGTGGACTGAAAACAGAACTCCTTGTTGAAGAAACTCTTACGTGGTTAATGATGCATTCACTTATTGGTGAGTGATCATCTCTTATCAGGAACTAATTGGCTCATTAAGCACACATGGCGGCCTGCCATGGGGCAGCAGCTTCATGCCTCCTGTTTCACTCCTTCATCTCCTGGTGTTCTCCTGGGCTTCTCTCTGGTCATGTCCTAGTTTTGCTTTCCTTTCATTTTGTAATAATGGGGAGTGGGAGGGGGCAGTTTTCTTTCTGGAGGAATTGTTCATGGATTTGACTTTTTACTCTGTCTTGTTCGGAAAGATATTGTATTCATGAGTCCTATATCTGCTTCCCATCCAACTTCATTTGTATATAATTTTCTTGTCACTCTGTTCAAGGGCAAATCTGAATCTCTCCATTTGATTGGGAATGGAGAGTAAACACAAAAGTGATGGATTCTTCAAACTAAAACAAATGTTTAGTACAGCATTCTTTAAAGGTTTTATGTCTCTTTCATTGCTGTGTTGTTCTCTGAAGTCTCCTTCAGACTCTCTTCCTCCTCCTCCTCTATCATTCATCCCTGCCACAGTCCCGCCTCTAGGCCACCCTCCTACCCACCTTAACCCACCCCTGTAGGGTTTTTTGCTTTGTTTTATGTTTACAGAAATATGCTGATGAGACAAAGTAAAAATGGGATAGGTCAGAGCATAAAAGGGTCAAGACACAGAAACTGAAGCTGAGGAAGTGAGTTCAGTGAACCATGCACCAATAATAAATCACAACGCTGTTGTTTGTCCTGAAAAAAAACGTCATCAAACCAGCCGAAGAAATTTTTAAGAGCCTTGAAATTGGAAAAGACAGTGGAAAGAAAATATAGATTGCAGGAGCTGAGCAGAATGTAATTGGGTCAGTGCAAAATAAATAAACACTTCATATAGTTCAACATAATTTATGTTTTATTTTTGATCAACTGTTTTACCAGGAGTTACATTTTCTAGAATGAACAATAATTAACATTATTAGCATTATTCATGAACAGCAATAATGGGATCCATGTTGGGAGTTTCCCCTAGTGCTTTCCCTCTCCCTCTCCCCTTCTGTTTCTTGTCTGTGTTTCCCTTGTCTGTTTCCAGGATGGGTGGGGCTGCTTCCTGGTTCATGCCCATTGTGTGATCTACACACCTGCAACTCATCTCCAGTTAATCATCTACACCTGCCTGCTGTTAAAAGGACTGCTTGCAAGTCCATCTTTGCCAGTTTGTTGCTCAATCCTCTGTGCCTGCTCATTCAGATGTCTGTTTGTGCTGTCCAGCCTGCTCCAATGAAGTGTTTTTCATCTTTGGTTGTTTGTGTAACTCTATTGCCACGTCTCAGTAAAGTCTGGCCTGGTCAAATCTACTCAGTCCTGTGTGTGTCTGATTTTTGGGGTTCAGGTTGTGTCTGCCATTCCTAATGATCCAAACCTGATCCTGTTGAGTATCAAGGAATGAATGGATGACTGGTGGTTTGAAAAGATTTAACTAAAACTTCAAACTGATCAGGTTTAAAGAAAATGAGGGGGGGTGCATTTTAACAGGAGGGATTCTCACCTTATGAGGCTCTGATTGGATTTGACAGGGGTCATTCCCTTTCATAGCTGACCCTGTCAAGAATGACCTTAGTAAATAATTCAGATTTTTCCTACAAGAAACTGCTCTTTGAATGTAGCCCTGCTTCTCAGAGAAACTATCAAAGGTGGGGTTAAAGGAATCTGACTTTGTCAGAGGGGCCCTCAACAGACAGGACTGACAATAAGGGGGAGGTGAAAGCAGCAGCTAATGCTGGTGTTGGAGCGATGCCTTTTGTGCACAGCCAGAAGCTGTGCAGGGCCGAAGTTGGTGCCACGACATGTTGTGAGAACAATAATACACCTTGACAGAACAGCACTCTCTGCCAGCACCACCCTAAAGCCCAAGAATGAGAAACAGAAGCGACACCCGTGACACCAACTGCCACCATGATGGAATATCAACAACCACCACTTTAAATTTACTCCCAACATCAGTGTGGTTTTAGAATTCAGTCTGTCTCTTTGGCTGACCGTTCTGTGAAAGCATGATCAGAGTGCCTTTTAAAGACGATAAACCTGCAGACACTAACACCGAGAGACGCCTTTTGCTGAAAATTTGAATGACAGCTTTAAGGCCCCTCTAACTACCTTTGCTCTGTGCTCCTGCTCTGCCTCCAGGTTGCAAATGTCAGTTGGTGTCGCATGAGGTCAGCATAAATCACCCAGACTTTGCAAACAGAGCAGGTGCAGTGGTGACTCTGCCTTAGTAGCAAAGATTAGCAATGCTTTATAACAAAAGAGTAGATACAGGTAATATGGGATGAAGGAGAAAATTTAAGGGATTCTTATAAACAATAGTGATCTTGGATGGATAGAGTAAATTATGAGCACATACATTTGTTGACAGATCAATAAATAGATCAGGGTTTCGACATTGCTGGGTGTAGAGGGGGCCGTGTTTGCTGCCTTTGCTGACACAACAAATGGTTTAACATGAAAATGACCACAAACCAACTCAAATAATAATTTGGAGAAAGAAGTAAGATGCAAAGGTGGGTTCTGTTATCATTGTGTTTGCTCCAGTCTGATCCACTGGGGTCCTGGGTGGAGGTAGATGCTCTATGTGTGGTTGAAATGAGCACTTCAATTGGACTGATGCCAGGCACTTTTCCAGTAGGGGTGGACAGTTCTATTCATAAATTGAATGGACAGAGTAGTTGCGTGTCAGAATCCTTTACTGTTTTATGTGTGTGATGTAGCCCTATTGGGTTAATTGAATGGTGACCTTCACCTTGCTTTGCAATGGTTAACAGCCTCCACTGAAGCCTATGGAAGAACAGTCACCTCCTGTAAGTTATGACCTTGTTTGAGGCACTGCCCAAAATTGAGATCTTCAGGTATTTTGAAAAAAAATAGATGTCCTGTGTTGTGGTTCCTCTTTGTACAATAAAGTTGAATGTAACGTGTCTTCATGTGCCTCCATTCACCATACAATGTAGTACCAATGTGTTAGCAGCCTGGATGCAAGAATAAATAAATAAAAGGTTCATCAACCATATCCCTACTGGGACTTGCCACCATGTTAAACTGGCTTCACAGCCCAGTGGTGTTACTGGGGGCTCAGAAAGGAAAAGGGTTTGCATCACATTAAAAAAAAGAAAAGAAAGTACTAATCAGGAGTATTTTCAAAGACCAGTGTAGGAAAAGATTAGCAAGTCTTTAATCTGCAAGTTGCCTTCATGTGTGGTGCCATTTAGTTACAACCCAGCAGCAACATGGCTCTTCCTGTCAATAGAGATATGTCTAATCTAGTCAGAATGTTTGGCAGGCAGGGGACACAAGCGAAACACTTAATGGGAAACCTACATCATCTTTGTGCTGCATAAGGGAAGGAGATTATCTGGAAATGCAGAAGCTCTGGGTGTGTTCCTCAACAAACTGCTCCTACTACCCCCACCATCAATCAAAATATTCATGATCAATTCTATACAGGGTGAATTTATAGTCACGTGATGGGTGATGTTTTGGGATGCACCAATTTACTTTTTAGTAAAAAAAAAAGCCCAATTCATTGAGTTTAGTTGTCACAAGTGTCTCCTACGTTGAAACTAGTGTCAAAGCAGATAAACTGGTATAGCTCCTGGCTATCATCTGTTCTCAGTGGATGTTCATTTCTTTTTCTATGTAATTCAAGTAAAACACTTATCAATGTTAAGATGGGAAAAATAGAATGTTTTGTTCCTCTTAATATAACATACAGAGGTCATTTGCCGACTTCCTATCAAAACACACAAATTGATCTTTAATCAAATATTCATCTCGTAAAAAGGAAAATAGAAACATTGTGGGAAATGTGGATTTCCCAACTGCTCGCATGCACCAGCAGCAATGAAGCCATGTGCAGATGTATGTGTGCTTGGTTCATGAAGCCTGTATGATCATCTCGGTTTCAGCAGGTCAGCTGATAACCGCTGCTGTGGGCAGAGCCAAGGTTTCCCTGCTGTATGTGCACAATTGCATACCTTGTCTTTTCCATTTGAATCAAAGCTCTGAGAGATCTGCTGAGATCCTCAGCAGATTGCGGCTTCATTCTGCATAATGAGAAAACAGAGATACTATAACAGCAATTTCAACCCTCTTCAAAACCAGTAAACTATTGAAGCAGATTCGTACATCTGCAGATGGTGACATTTGTCTTATTTTAGCTTATTTATCTCTCCTATTCCTTCTAAATTAATGAATACATGCTGTAGTTGTTGAGATGATACTGATTTCAGTTACTCCCTGCAAACTTGCATTCCTAAGTATTCAGCTCACATCTTCAGCTGCCCAGTTTAAAATTTCCAGCAGGATTTTTCTGCTTTTTTCCAGCTGTGGAAAATTGCATGTTTAGCAGTAAGTGGTTAAGGGTTTTGAAATGTGCATTATGTTATATATGTTATAAGTGATAAAAGGAAATGTCAATTTTCCTATTTTTCTCTTGAATTTACCCTGGGCAGTAAAATGCCTCAGCCCCTCAGGACACATTAACATTGACTCACACACAACAACCCCATGCCACTACACAGCTCTTTTATTCTTTCATTCCTTTCTATATGGTTTGTTAACCTTTTTTTAATTCTTTATGGATGATTCTTCTTCTTATGCTTTACTAAAATGCCTTCCATTCAATAATCAGCCATTTTCCCCCACCAGGTAGTTTGTTTTTTAATTTTTCACCATCAGTTGATGATAACGAACTACCATTTATTATTACCTTAAACATTGTTCTTTCCATGTGTTCATGATACATTTGTTAATTTGTTTGAAAGTGATTATTTTTATGCATCTCAAACTAGATTCATCAAATGAAGCACAATTATCAGTGACTCAGGATGACATTGGAGAGCAGTGCTTTAGAAACATAGGCACATAAGTAGTAGCAGTGGCATTGCCTCTTAGCAAGAAGGTTCTGGGTTTGAATCCCCTGGGGGCCAGGTCAGGGTTCTCCCCAGAGCTGAAAGCCATGTGAAAGCCTAGTTTTTCCTTTTTGTCATTACATTTTTTTTATTTCCATTCCCGCCTCTTATGTATATTCATATAAATATGGAAGTGGAAGAAGAATATTGTCCAAGTATTTCTCTTTGCCAGGGTCTTTGTCTCCCTGTGCGTCTTCATGATGTCAGTTTGTTCCCTCCCTCTTGCTCTGTGCTTCAGTCACCACTCTCTCTCTCTTTATACCCCTCATGCACACATCACCCACTACCAGCAATCTCAAGAGAGAGAGAGAGAGAGAGAGAGAGAGAGAGAAACATTCTAGTCTTCCTAAAATCTCCCATGTCCAGAGAAAGTGAGTGACAGTTCTATGTGGACAGCGTTGAAAACATCTGGGGTTTTTTTTTTAACAGAGACGTCACAAACAAAGGGAAGGAACATTGAATCGGGCAGCAAATGAAGAGGGAGAGAAGGAGAGAGTAAGAACAGAGGGTTTATATATTGACTCAAAGCTGTTCTGCATGCTTTTCAGTGTGTAAGAAACAGGACGTGAAGGCAGGCAAGATGGAGAGCTGGCACAGATGAAGACTGTCCCCTGGTATGTATCTGCAGCTATATTTGTCCGTGTGTAAAGGTGCGTGCACATGTGCCTGCATGTGTGCCTTATTGTCAAGGACTGAGAGCAATTGTTTGAATGAGCAGCATGCAAGTGATCACTGACATGCGGGAAGCCATGCGGGGTTCCTGCATATTAATGCAGTGTGAGTGACTCGGTATGGATGCAGAGTCACATCTCCACGTGTGTGTTTGTGCGTGTGTGTGTGCGTGCGTGCATGCGTGTGTGCGTACGTGTGCATGTGCATGTGCATGTGTGTTAATGTGTGTCTCAGTTATGTCTATAACTTGTGATGAATGAGGTTGTGCTTTAAAATGCAAGTTTTGGTGAGATTATTGCATCTGCATATGAAGGCTGTGTTTATCTGAGTAGGGACACTGACTGTGTGTCCTCAGAGCATTGCCATGTATCAATATTTTATATACATGCCTGGCAGGTGTGTTAAAGCGGTGCTGGTGTAACAAAATCATCTGGGCTGGTGACTCCTTGGCTTTCATGTTGTTATGTTTTTCCAAATCTATGCCAGTAAAAGAGGGAGATTATTGCTCATATGATGTATGGGGCAGATGTTAAAGGACAGGTTAAACACCAACAACATGGACATATGGGACAGGTTGGAATGCTGAGCAGCAACATCACAAATCAACATAATGGACACACATTAGTAACAGGGATGATGCAGTCATTCAGCCTCAGATGACCCGTGTTTGGAACAGAGTTGTTTACAGCAGTGTTGTCATGCTAAAGATAATAGTTCAATGTAAAAATGCTCATTTTAATCTGGGGCAGTGTCTGGGACAAGTTTTTAATTGAACTCCTTTGAAGTTTGTCCGTCTAATGACTCAAACCAAACCTGCCTCTGAAATAATAATGACAACATCTTTGGTTTCTGTTTGGAATGATAGGCTTTGTCTTCATGATGTTACAGGAAGCTACCTATTATTATGGCATATTTTGTGATAGTGAACTGATAAGGACTGAAGAGGCCTTGAATAAAATTATGTAAAATATTGCTCAAAGGATGTACAGATATGGAGGTGAGTGGTGGAAGAGCCAGATAAGGGAAGGATTAGGGCCAAGTGCAGATGCACAAGTGACATAACTTGCTCATACTTTGCAGCGCTAAATTTGATTATATATTCAGAGCACAGGCTCGGTGTGTGAGTCACACTTGAAGTGTTTCTGACAAATTCTATTTTGGCTTTTGAGAAGTCAGGACTGAATCAACTGATGGTCTCTCCAGGATTTTCTGTTGTGTACTGTGAATTTTAACACATTGCCAACACTGACTTGCTTTTAATCGACCTGACCCCCAACCCCTGTTTTTTCCTCTCAGTCCCGTTCGACAGTCCACATGAGTGTCTCAAAGCCGCCGCCACCACCCTCCACAAGCCATTTGGCTATCCCCCCTTCCTCCACCTCCTGCCCCTCCTCATCGTCCTCCTCACCCTCAGCGACCCCACACACCACCTCAATGCCGCCTGCCTCGCCTGTTAAGATCTCAATGCAGGAGCACTTTGCCATCAACGTGTGCCCAGGACCCATCCTCCCCATCCCACAGATCTCAGACTTCTTCCCACGCTTCCACGACTACCCCTGCACACCCCCACCGCCCCGGGAGAAGAAGATTCTGAAAGAGGAGACTTTCAATGGAGAGACGGGCGGAGGCTATAGAGATGGGGAAAGGAGGGAGTGCAATGATGGTGAAAGAGAGGAGGCACTGGAGTCTGATGACGATGACAGTGAGTTCTGAGGAGTGTAAACCCACTGCATGCTGGGACTCTTATTGTCGTCCTTGGTTATACTTGGCCATAGTTTATTTAATTACTAGATCAAACACTTGACTAGATTTATTTTTCTTAAATTAATGCTTTTGTTATTCCCTTTGAATGTGAGACAGGACTTTCAATTATTTACTAGACAATGTCACCACAGCAGGATGTAGCCTGCCTGTTTCTGCTCATCCCTCAGCAGTAAGCAGACAAGACAGATCAATTAATATTACACAGCATCAGGTTTTTAAAAGGCCGTCTGCTAAAGCTCTGACTCAGAGCTCTTGTGTCCGTCTCTTCCTTGATAAATTCAGTGGCCTGTGTGTTTTTTCAGCCTATTTGGGAACGCTGGAGTTTAGCCTGCTCTTTGATCAGGAGAACAACTGTCTTCATTGTACTATCCTAAAGGCAAGGGTAGGTATTATTTCAATATCATTGTCACATCAACACAGTCACTTTGTCGCGTCACTTCCCCTGAATGACCAGCAGAAAGACTGTAGTTCTTTTCTGTTCACTGGAGACATCAGACTGCTTCCCGCCGTCTTTTCTAGCATGTTGGTCACACAGCCTCGTCTGCTTGTCACTTCAGGATAAAATCATCAGGGTCAGGAAGAAATGTTGGGTAACGTTGTTGTGGCTGTCAGAATTTGGTATTGTTCAAGGACACAAGCTCTGTATATCATACTATATCGCCACTTGATGTTAATTATGTAAATCTTGTTGAAGCATCCCCTTGAGGTCATCACAAAGGAGTCAGGGAGGGTAGAAAATAGTGGCATGGAATGAAATACCCAAAGGCACCATGCCGATGTAACTACAGTAGAATATGCCTGTCTGCTTTTGACCCTGTCACATTTGTAAAATGTTGGAGGGTACAATGACGTCACCTTTAAAACGTGTGTGTGCTTGTGTGTGTGTGGGGGATGGGATGGGGGGGGGGGGGGGGGGGGGGGGGGGCGGGTGCGCGCATGTGTGTGTACATGTGTGTTTCCCAACAGGGACTGAAGGCCATGGACTCCAATGGGCTGGCTGATCCATATGTCAAGCTTCATCTTCTTCCTGGGGCCAGCAAGGTCTCTACATCAGACTGTACTCAGTAACAGTTGCTTTACAATATACATCCACCCTGCTGCCCAAGTTAGAATAACTTTGCACATTCCTGTTTTTATTCCAATTTTTACACATCAGTAATGATCGGGGGTTGCGAATCATGTCACAAAGATTGTGCAACTGGATCCTGTTTGAGTGAGGTTGGGAGGGAGGACAAGGAGGCTTCAGTTGTCAGGGATATTGTGCCTCAGGCCACTGGTTCAAAAACATCTGTCTAACATCAAAAATATATTATTTTATTCAGATTAAGACATATAATGTTGTTAAACAAGCCTCATTTACTTCCTGATAAAAGAATGCTGGACACATAAAAAATCATTAATTTGGGGAGACCAGAACAGCTCATATGTCCTTAACATGACTTATGCTCTATATTTCAAGCAAGTTATTGTCAGCAGCACAAGCCTCATATTCTTCTTGAGCATACATAGAACTGGGGAAAAAAACAGCATCCCTATACTCAGAAGACTCAAGCTTGCTATAAACTAGTTATGATTAAAGAAAAACAATGTGAACAGCACCCAGGTTGAATATGGCAGCTGTTTGAGGTCTAAGGTGTGAACAATAACACTGTCTGGGAGATTTTTGTCTTCTTGTCCTTGTCCTGTGCCTTTTTTTCTGCCTCCCATTGTTATTGCAAGTCTCTCTATTTCACTCATATCTCTGTCTCTATCTCTCTAACTGACTATGACCCTCTTTGACCTTGAAATACCAACAGTGTGCAGTGAGAAGAGAGACAACTGAGAGTGAGGAAAAGGGGAAGGGAAGGGTGGGCAGAAGAGGTAGACGGATGAGGGGAGAGCAGCAGGTGGTTGTCATGGAAACAGGCAAAATTGTTACACGGCTCACGTCAACAGCAATGGTAGGGCGGGGGAGGGGGGGGGGGGGGGGGGGGGGGGGGGCGGGTGCGCGCATGTGTGTGTACATGTGTGTTTCCCAACAGGGACTGAAGGCCATGGACTCCAATGGGCTGGCTGATCCATATGTCAAGCTTCATCTTCTTCCTGGGGCCAGCAAGGTCTCTACATCAGACTGTACTCAGTAACAGTTGCTTTACAATATACATCCACCCTGCTGCCCAAGTTAGAATAACTTTGCACATTCCTGTTTTTATTCCAATTTTTACACATCAGTAATGATCGGGGGTTGCGAATCATGTCACAAAGATTGTGCAACTGGATCCTGTTTGAGTGAGGTTGGGAGGGAGGACAAGGAGGCTTCAGTTGTCAGGGATATTGTGCCTCAGGCCACTGGTTCAAAAACATCTGTCTAACATCAAAAATATATTATTTTATTCAGATTAAGACATATAATGTTGTTAAACAAGCCTCATTTACTTCCTGATAAAAGAATGCTGGACACATAAAAAATCATTAATTTGGGGAGACCAGAACAGCTCATATGTCCTTAACATGACTTATGCTCTATATTTCAAGCAAGTTATTGTCAGCAGCACAAGCCTCATATTCTTCTTGAGCATACATAGAACTGGGGAAAAAAACAGCATCCCTATACTCAGAAGACTCAAGCTTGCTATAAACTAGTTATGATTAAAGAAAAACAATGTGAACAGCACCCAGGTTGAATATGGCAGCTGTTTGAGGTCTAAGGTGTGAACAATAACACTGTCTGGGAGATTTTTGTCTTCTTGTCCTTGTCCTGTGCCTTTTTTTCTGCCTCCCATTGTTATTGCAAGTCTCTCTATTTCACTCATATCTCTGTCTCTATCTCTCTAACTGACTATGACCCTCTTTGACCTTGAAATACCAACAGTGTGCAGTGAGAAGAGAGACAACTGAGAGTGAGGAAAAGGGGAAGGGAAGGGTGGGCAGAAGAGGTAGACGGATGAGGGGAGAGCAGCAGGTGGTTGTCATGGAAACAGGCAAAATTGTTACACGGCTCACGTCAACAGCAATGGTAGGGCGGGGGGGGGGGGGGGGGGGGGGGGGGTGCAGAGAAAGCGCCAATGAGTAGAGTAGATAAGTAACCAGCTACTGCTGGTTAAAACCCCACCAGCCAGCAAGAGTGAGAATGTGTGTGAACTAGGCTGGGACAGGCGCTCCGACTGTTGCTCATGGTCAGACTCAACATGCTGCATTCAAGATCTGCAATGAATAATATGCAACAGAAAAGCATTTCAGGGTATTTTAGAAGATTAAGAGCAGTGAACGAAAAAGGCAACAGTGAGGCAGGCGTGTGTTGTCTGTTCTCTGTCCCACACACCTCTTTTCACTAGCATGTAGAGAAATACACAATGTAATCCATGTTCTGTGGGACATGACCTTGCATGTGCAGGCAGCCACATGTTAAGGTCACGCTCGCTGAGCAGCTTCATCTATCTCTTTATTTCTCATTCACAGCCATATATTTAATGCCACGGTCACAGTCAGTGGGATTTCTGATTATCCTTCACTGATGGGAAGTGCTTGTGAAGTGTCTCCACATTTGGGCTTCTCGTCCACAGCTCTTGGACACAGTGATGGATAAAAGAAGGGGTTGTGAAATTAATAATAAAAGATCTATGCAGGCAGTGGAAAAAGGGACAGTGGGTAGTTGGAGAGCTTGAGATAAAACATTAAAAAACAGATTTCTAAAGCCCTGGAAAAGAGGAAAGATGCTGGCAGGGAGTGACAGAGGGCGAGAAGGGGGATACGTGTTTAAAGCATTTGTAGCATGTGGACAAGATGCAGTTCATTTGTAAAAAAGTTGAGTTGTCCTGGCACGTGCACAGCTGTGAACCAGGAGTGTGAGTCATGATGTTGCCCATGTACAGCTCCTCCTGCACATGAATGAGTCAAACATGAGACAGGAATCAAAAGTGTTTCCCTCCACAGAGTCTGATGTGCAAATACGTCTGCAACAGCAGAGAAAGAGTAAACATCATTATCAGGGGGTGAGAAGGGGTGGGGGATGCCAAAGGACCCAGCGATGGTTGGTGAGGACGAAGCCAGGTGGAGGGGAATAAGAATCAAGCATGTGGCCCTGAGGCATCTGTACAAGTTTGGCTATGGCAGAAAGTAAATAGAGACACCAGGAAGAGTAAACAAGCATTAAATCAGCAGAAACCTGGATGGATTGTTCCTTTTGAATAAACCAGAGTGCAGTCAGCTGCACAGGGCAGGATGATAAGACATTTCATGACAAGTGAGGGTCCTGCATCTGATGTTAAAGTGAAATGCACCATTTTCCCCACATTTTCATTTTTTAATTGCTCCCAGACTTCTCCACCCTAATTCTGTCACTTGGCCCTGAGCTGAATTCTTTGAAAATGTAAAAATACTAAATAGGTCACAAATATCTGCTTTAAAAGTTTTAAAAAGGATTCCCCCAAGAAATGAACAACAACAAAAAGAAAAAACAATCCAACGATCTAATTCAAAATAAAGAGTGTATTTATTGTGGCCTATTTTCAGAGGCTTATTGATTGGCAGAATGATTGGGTCAGGCACATTGGAAAGGTCAGTATAGTCTCCCTCTCTTTAGTGGTTTTCAGGGATACCATAGCAGAGATCATTCTGACCTGAAGCAGATTTTCTTCTAAATTCATTCATTCATTCATTTTCAATGAATGTTCACATCATTTAAGAATGAAGAGACTACAGTGGGAACAATTTAATGCTCCACGTGAGAAGCTCTGTTGCAGCACCATTTTCATGGAAGCAAATTTGATAGAATATATGGAGTTGACAGATTATATTTGTAATAGTAGTGGCACACAAATGTTTGATTACTCCTTCCAAAATATTAAGGTCTGAAACTTCTATATCCCCCCACTGAACTGTGAGCCGCCTGTTTGTTGCTGTGAAGCTCTGCAGAGGCACCTGCAGGCACATAATGGTGAACACTGGTGAGACCAATACGATCACATTACTGTTCAGACTGAGGTCACATTTGATCAGATCAGTATCTGATTTCAAACCACATATGACCCCAAAAAAAGATTTAATGTTTTTTTATTTATTTTACTGTATAATACAATAAGAATTAGGTAATCCAATCTGAGATTAGATTCAAGTCACCTGTGCTTGAGTACACACATAAGTTCATCCAGCATCATCTGAATTTATTTAGCACTCAGCAGTTAGAACTGTTGTGACAGCTCCAGTTAGTTGTACTTTTCACCATATATTTTACTTAATTCTGTTGTATAATATAAATACCCTTCATCCAGAAATGTAATGAGACAACATCAACATTTTTGAAAGATTAGAAATGAAAACAGGTCAAACACGCGCTGAAGGTAAGACAGGGAAATGATATAGCAAGTGGCTGAAAACCTTATTTATGGATGGTGATGCTATTAGGAGCTCATTGGAATTTCCTCTCCTGGAAGCATTAATTTTTCACGTGGAATGGTTGTACGGCCTAATTGGCTGCTGTGTTGTGTTTGAGAGGCGGTACAGGTTTTTGGGTCTTTGGCTGGTCACTTCAGAGAAGACAGATGATCAGGTGGGAGAGAGAGTGAGATGGCTATCCTTCAAAAAGTCAACAGCAGATGTGCATGATTTCCCGAGGGACAGAGGGAAATTATGCTTCCCCACCACTTCTTTCACACCTTTTAATGGGACACACATTCATGCTCACATTATTTTCTATCCTCTGATCTTAGGAACTCATTTTCAGTGGCTTATTTTCATACTGTCTCTTTTATCTCCTCAGGCAAACAAGCTACGTACAAAGACGCTAAAGAATACTTTGAATCCAGTGTGGAATGAAACGCTAGTATATCATGGTATAACGGCAGCTGACATGACCACAAAGACACTAAGGTAAGTGCTCATTAATTCATCTTTCACTTCAATCACAATTCAGTTAAACTCTTTGGACACATGCTGAGAAGGGAAGGTGGCTTCACTGGTGGAAGGGTGCTGAGGTTGGACCCAAGAGGTGCTACATTGATGTTGTGTGAGAGGACGTCACGTAAGTTTGTTGGGGCTGGGGTTATGCAGAGGAGACAGTTACACGTGGATGCTTGTTGGGGTGTGGCGAGTGCTGATGGGAACATCTGAATGTAGAGGAATCAGTTTCTTGGCTCTGTCATATGTGAATGTGTAGACTGAGTTAATCATAAAAGGGTTAAATGGCATTCTTTTTCCTGAGGAAACATGAGCACCGTCTCTCTCTCTCTCTCTCTCTCTCACACACACACACACACACTCACACAGGAACTCACATAAACATGATCCTTCTTCTGTGATAGAAACACACATGCACACAATTGCAGGCAGTCAGGTGTGTAATTATCCTTTTGTGTGTATGTAAAGGACAGTCACTCCTCACACACTGGGGAGAGACCCTTCAGACAGAAGGAAAGGCACCTGACCTTTGTTCAAAGACATAGCCCCCACCAGCAACCGGTCTGGGGGCTACAGGAGGCCAAAACAAGGAGGAGCAGAAATGTGTGAAGGATTAGCCGAGGGGAGAGAGAGAACAAACTCTACCATGAATTTCCTTTCGTCCCACGTAAACTATAAAAACTACAAAGAATATCTTGGTCGCAGTGGTTATCATGTACTTTATTGCTGCAGTGTACATGCACACTTCTCTACAGTGGAAAAATGGCAGCTGCCAAGATCAACATCAAATCAAATCAAATCAATCTTTATTTATGTAGCGTCTTTTACAATCAAAAATTGTTTCAAGGCGCTTTCCAGAATCCCAGGGCCTAACCCCAGACAAGCAACAGTGGCAAGGAAAAACTCCCCTTTAACAGGAAGAAACCTTGAGCAGGACCAGGCTCATGTAGGGGGACCCTCCTGCTGATGGCCGGCTGGGTAGAGAGAGAGGAGAGGGGGGAGGACAGGTAGAGGATAGAATGGAGAGGAGAGGAGAGGAGAGGAGAGGAGGAGAGGAGAGGAGAGGAGAGGAGAGGAGAGGAGAGGAGAGGAGAGGAGAGGAGAGGAGGAGAGGAGAGGAGAGGAGAGGAGAGGAGAGGAGAGGAGAGAGAGGAGAGGAGAGGCATAGAGCATAGAAATACATACAAAAATACATTATATTGAATATTGAATAAGCTGCAGGTTGACTGGGTCAGCGGGGCCAGAGGTCATTAAGCAGCTTTGAAAGCGGCGATACCTGTAAATGAATACGGGGGGGGGGGGGGGGGAGCAGAAAAACAGAAAATGATGGAGTGAGGAAAAGAATGGAAGAAAATGATAAAATGTAGTCATACAGAGACCATAGGCCAGGTGAGAGAGACAGGTTGGCTCACAGAGAATGATAGATGAAATGATGAATGAAAGAATTTCTTTAGCTGAGAACAAAAGGTCATGTGATGAGTTTACTCAGGAGAGCCAAAAAACAAAAGAGAGATGACAGCCAACAGACAGCAGCAGTAAATCAATTTAATGCTGCAGCGAGACCACAAAGCCAGTGGAAGAAAAGGGAAGGGAATCAGATCCTTTCAGCATATTCAAGCTTGATACCAGCTAATAGTTCATTACCAACTAATTTCAGAAGTAAGATAAAAACAGAGAAAGAAGTGTGGGATCCCCTGAGACATTGGCTCACATGGTTGTGCCATGCAGAATTCCATTCCCCTCATCACCATGGGTGCAAAGGAAGGAAATGCTGCTCTCTTTGATCTTTGCTCTGTGCACCAGAGCAGGAGGACTCTGTTTAGTCTTCGCCTCCTCGTACACACTATACATTTACACAATGTACACTAGTGTTGAGAGACAGTTACAGACAAAAACAACCTCAACAGATATTTGATAGCTGATGGAGAAAGTTTTTGAGTAAGAAATCAACAACACAACAAACACGTTTGTTGTTGATGATGATGATTTTGATTATGTTAACAATGTGGTTGACGATGCTGTTGATAATGGTGTTGATGTTGATGATGGTGTTTTTGTTGCTGTTGATGATAATGATAATGATGTTGATGTTGATGATGTTGATGTTGATTTTCTTATTATTATGTTTATGATTATGTATGTTAAAAAATTTTAACACACCACTATGGTGATTTAAATAGCAAATAATTCAGGAAATATTATAAGAGGGGTTTACATTAAACAAGTATCAGGATTTGGAGCTATGGAATGAGATCCGCAAATTAGTGGGATGCTATATCACCCACAGCAGACATAAAATCTGAGCTGAAGGTAGCAACAACAAAAACAAGAGGAGAAAATAATTAATTTTTCAATGTCAGGGCACATTTTAGTGCACCGCTCTTTAAATGCATCTGATTAAACAGCCAGACTGGAAGAGAGGCTTTGTGCGTTTCCTTATTTATTATTCATTCATTCATCTCTATTCTCCAGTGATTACATAAAGCCATTTCAGCAAAGTAGAATGCGCTTTGAATAAGTAGATGGCTAAAAAGGAACTCTTTATCTTCTGTGGTACAAATTCATCTTTCAATGTAACAGCATTTCCCAAATCTTCAATATCAGTGTTGATCTTGTTCTCGCTTTTACCAGAAATGAAACAGCTGAGTAGACTCATAAATATTCGACTCAGTCACGCGTCAAAGTTGCTAATGCTGCCTCAGGTGCTCAGGTCTCTGTTAAAATGTGCACTGAACCTGACTACATAACAAAAAATCTGCATACAACTTATGTCACATCTTAAATGGCTGGTCTCGGATCATTTTAAGGAACAGGTGTCCTCTGATGTCTGGACTGAGTTACATTCAGATGTGACTACATTGCTCTGAGGCAGACATGATTTTAAGATTAGGTTGAAATCAAATTGTTTCTGTTGCTGCTGCTGGTCTGAGCCTTCAGGGGAAGGTCCGCCGACACAGTGTCAGTTTTGATTCTTTGTCTCCTTTCTCAATTTCTTCCCTCATTGTCTCCATCACGCATGGTAGCAGCCTTGATCTGTCTCAGGCTGTAGGTAAATGGGAACAAATGCAGCTCTTGAATGAGTCTGAGCTGGAGACTTGTGCTAAGCTTCTGTTCTGGGTGTCCCAGGTGAGATGGACATGTGCAGTTAGATCTGATGGTCACATTGTCAAGTTGTCAGCAGCTCTAAATGTTTATCGTCCCTAGAGGATAAAGCTGGGTGAGCACTTTATCATTGTTTTACTCTGACAGATTTGCCCCAATCAAAAGGGCCCAAGAACAACATTATTCATTCTTCAGTTTCAGATTAATGACAGTCAACACTGATGTGCTGAAATTGTTAAGTGTTTAAGCTGTGTGGGTTACGACAGCTTTTTTTAATAGTGTTTGCATGTTTTGCTGTGTCCGGATGGGTTCGCTCCAAGTTCTCCTCTATTGCCTCCAAAGACGCAACAGCTCTGTAAACTGGTCTAAATGTGAGTGTGTATGGATGTGGTGTACCTCACCTATCACCCAAGGCCTGCCCAGTTAGGTTCCAGCCTAATGAATGAACAAATGAATGGATGCATGAATCAATGAATGAATGTAAAAGGTACTATTGGAGAAGTAAAAGTCTGTTTGGGCCCTGCATAAGTGTCCAGCAGGGTCTGAGGTGATAATAATCAGGTTGCTGCCACATCCAATAAGCAAGATTGGATTCAGGACATTGTTGGAGGGTTTTGTAGAGAATGGTAAATTTTCTACTCTCACTGTGTGTTTTATGTCACTTAATATATGCCTAAATAATTTTATTGACAATGTAATTTTTCTCCATTGACAGTTTGTTTATGTGTTTATTGTTAATATTGTTATTATTAGTAGTATCATTGTTGTTGATGTTCTCAGGAGTGAAACACTAAGAGCATTAAGGCATATGGGTGCTTCATTTTACAACCTCTTCAGATGTATGAAAGGGCAGCAGCACATAAATCATGAACGGTCAGTAGCCAGGGTTAGCTACAGATGTTCATCACATGTGGCTGAAAGGCCTGAACCAACATGTCCAACAACCAAACGTCAGTCGGCAGGTGAAGAGCTATCAGCACAGACTGGCGGTGTGTGTTAGTGTGTGTGGAGAGAATCAGAGATGAAGGTTGCAGGCAGAATATGGTGGCCCAGAGGTCGTTTTCATTTATAAACCTGGCAAACGTAAAGAATTCCTATCACACTTTTGAAATTTATTGACCTTGAAATGGCTTTTCACAAACAATGGTCACAAGACTTATTCAACCTCAAAGATGGACTGATTGTAAAAATATCCTATTTCACAGTTTTAGCATTAATTGAGCATCTTTGATTCCTGTTTCCAACCTGCCCTGTCCTCCTTTGCTATATGATATAACCAACTTCAAAAATTATAGTGGACTTTAAACTTTCACCCTCAAACGCACGCGTGCGCATTAACAGGAAAGTTACCTGACATACTCACACTGGGGAACAGTTTGGTCTAACCACACAGGAGTTTCTCTACATCTCTTGTTTACAGGCTTGGCCTCATGTATAGGAAATGCCTGTTTGAGTGATAGGTGGGGTGTAGGTGGAGCAAAATGCCAGACCCTTCTTGGATCTGTTGAACTGTCCATGTCAGCACCACCAGGAGCTCTGTAAGATCCTTCTTCTCTTCAGCCGGATGAAACATCTTGTAAATATTACTCCTCTCTTTCACCCTTGGGACCATGTATTCTTCCACTCACATGCCACTTAGTCAACACATACTCACCATCATACATGCTGCTCTACAAGTTCTTCTTGTCGTGGTTCGGTTTCTGGACGGCATCCGGGGGCAGGCCGATCTCCGAAGAGCCCTGAGCCTCCAGCGCACCTGCAGCTGGTTACGTCCTAATCAGCGCTTACTTAAGCTCTCCCCTCTTTGCCTCTGGTGCTGGATTGTTGCTTTTGTTCGTGTATCTAGCTCCAGCTCCCTGAGATGGCCTGTCTTTCATCTCATTGTTCTCTAGTTTTGTGAGTTTTTTCCTGTGCCTTTTCACCTTTTTTCAGTTGTTTTTTTCCCGTCGGCTTTTTCCCATTTTGAATGGTGATTTTTCGTTCGCTCTTTCAGTTGATACTTTTCCTTAGTTTTGTTGTTACTTTGTTTGATCTTCTTGGATATTGTGCCAATAAAGAACCTTTTGCTTGCACTCTGCGTCTGGGTCCTGGCCTGCCAAACCGTTCCGTAACACTTCTGTCATATTTCAGCTTGCAACAGCCTGGAAAATCAAGTAAACATGCTCAAAAAAGCTCAACTATATGGTTTTATTGTGACCAATTTTTCCTCACAGCCTCCTGACTGCCAGTAGTTTAAATTTGTCCTCTGTGGACATTTGTAAAATTGAATATCTCCTACCCACATCACACTACTGCCATCAAGGTTCCATTTCACACATATGGTGTTCCGTTGTCCACTGCAATGGATACATATCATCTCTCTCTCACTCTCTCATTTTCTACCGCTTGTTCCTCCACTGAGGGTCGCGGGGGGGCTGGAGCCTATCCCAGCACAATGGGCGGAGGCAGGGTACACCCTGGACTGGACGCCAGTCAATCGCAGGGCTAACACATATAGACAAACAACCATTCTCGGATACATATCATAAAAATAAAAATTCAAAATGTGTTTTCAGTAGACTAATTACCTTACAAAGAGTGGGGAAATCTGTGACTTTCCCCCCCCCCCCCCCTTTGTAGTCAGGAGGATATACAGATGAACAAATACGCTTGATTAGACAGTAGTGGTATCTTAAAACTTGACAGCTCTTTAAAGGCACAGTATGGTTCTAACTGTGTATTTAACAGTCACAAGTGATAATTATAATTCTTGGAATCTTACTGTAGCACCTTTATTTGAAGAGTAACTGACTTATTAATCCAACGATTACAAAAATCCTATTTTTTTAAGTCCTGCAGCTTCATTGAGATGTGGCTGCTTGTGTGGAACCTTGGAGAACCTTGAAATCCGGTGCTGCTGGAGAACTTGATTGATTGTTCTGGTCAAAGCTGGATGTTGTTGCCTAGTCCAGGTTCCAGGCTTGTTCTGATCTTTTGTGCGTGCGTGTGTGTGTGTGTGTGTGTGGTGTGTGTGTGTGTGTGTTGTGTGTGTGTGTGTGTGTGTGTGTTGTGTGTGTGTGTGTGTGGTGTGTGTGTGTGTGAAGGCTGTGTGTGTGCGACATGGACAGACTGGGACGGAATGAATTCATCGGAGAGGTGAGGGTAGCCCTAAAGAAACTGAAGGAAGGGGAGAACAAGCGCTACAACATGGGCCTGGAGAGAATTGCACAGGTATGTGCACAAGAACACATGCCGTCTACTGTAAATGCTTGATACAGAGTGTAATGCTCATCTGGGGACTCTAATGATTATTTCCCTCTCATTTTTAATCTCTCTCATATCAGAATAAAGAAACCAACAATCAAACGGTGGAGCCGGGAGCACTGGTGGCAGAGGAGGAGGTAAAAGAACCCTTATAGTCTGACCATTCTGACTAATTGTTCAGTCTTCTTTGTCATTTATTCTTCTATATTCAGAATAGCATCTTTTGCTTTTGTAATTTGCATTTCAACCCTCTCAGCAGAACATTAATTTCATTTTTAAATCATTATCTGAATCTGACAAATGAGGACACATTTTAGTCTCTTTAAAGCTTTCTATCTACACCATATTTGCTGGTCTATCTCATATTTACCTGGAGTTTTTGAGGTGAAGCCAATAGCTTCTGCTCTTGGATCACACTGGTTTATGGAGGAATGTTAATCAAACAGATTATTCTATAACTGCAGTCTTTGCAAGAAATGATTTATTTTAGTTAAAGTTTTCTTGATTAAAAATCTGTTCGCTGAAGGGTGGAACACCAGGACCAGCACACATCTGCTGAGATGGTTTATCGTTGTGCTTCTCTCCCCAGCGTGGTCGAATCTTGGTTTCCTTGTGCTATAACACAGAGAAGAGCTGCCTGCTGGTGGGGATAATACGCTGCGCCCATCTAGCAGCCATGGACTCCAACGGCTACTCTGACCCCTTTGTCAAAATGTAAATCATTTCAGATATTTATGAACTTGTCATTTTACCAGGTTCAGCTACAGCCATCCAAACACTCATGATTCTGTAACGGCCTCAAACTACTAACCTCATGTGTCATTTGCTCCAGTAGCTACAGCATCATAGTTTTATGGAAGCAATCATCTCCCCAAGAACAGATGTTCTCTATTCTGAGGACAATTCAGCCTGAGCTAAATAATCAAACAGTTGCTGCTGAAGTGAAAAAACGGCATTTGACTGAAAACTAAACTAACAGGATATCACATCTTGAAAACCTTCAGAATGAGGTTTGTCATGAGGCTCAGCACAGTGGAGAACTTGAGGAAGGAGACAAACCTCAACCGCGGAGTCCTCGAAGATAAAGGAGGAAAAGAAAGGTTATCAAGAAACTCTGAAAAGAGTCTTCTTGCCATGAGTTCTTTGCTTTGTTTGAACCTCAATCATTTTAGGATCCAGAATAAGAGCCAAGACTTGGACAAAGGGAATTAAAATGTGGTAGATATCAGGTCAGCCACAAATACTTCAGCCACAGACAAGGTGGACGAACAAGCAGCAGCTGCTCAGACCTGATGATTGGGAGGAGAGGAGGAGGAGGAGGAGGAGGAGGGGGCAGATACAGGAAATAGAGGTCAGAGGACAGAACAGCTGGGTCTGATCCATGCAGGCACAGCCACTCTTTGTGGTGGAGAATAGATGTAGTGGGAGC
The DNA here is from genome assembly GCF_003711565.1 of Takifugu flavidus. NCBI lineage: Eukaryota > Metazoa > Chordata > Actinopteri > Tetraodontiformes > Tetraodontidae > Takifugu > Takifugu flavidus. The sequence continues at coordinate 9,571,870 of NC_079525.1, forward strand.
AGCAAGATGATGTTAGACAAATACTAAAGAGACAACAGCTATTGCCGTCCCGACAGATGTGAGCATTAGAGCGCAATTCGAGTAATGGCTGGCGATGATGCTGTGCAGAACTCCCAGACCTGAGCTGTTCTACGGGGGTTGCAGATAATGTGGATGTTGGGCCAGGGGAGAAGAGGCCGTCAAAGCTTAGCGTGGGAAGTTATGAGATATGAAAAAATCCAGTTATGGTCAGACTACAGAGCTAATCCAACTAATGTCACGTATATGTGGTGTGTGTGTATGAGCAGGATGGCTGGAGAAGGAGGGGACATGCTTGAAATCTCTTGGGATCAGAAGAAACGAGTCAGGGTGAGATGTTTGCCACCAGAATGTAAAGTTGAGCAGCGACTGTTGGCATTGAGCTGCTCCCACTCACCATTACCAATCATGGAGCTGCAGCCTCCAGCTGTGGGAGGCTGGTTTGGGGCAGCTAATAAATGAGAAGAATGGAGATAAAGGCACCCTCATTTGTAATCTGTAAATTAAAACTGTGTTACAGAAAGTGTTACTCTGTATTTCTAACCAACTAGATTAGGTTTTAATTTGAACCAAAGCTAGGAAGCAAATGGGATCTAATGGGTTTCCATTTTAAATGTAGATTAACCAGAGAGGGACAGCTTCAATTACTGCAGACGCCTGTAAAAATGGACATTCAGCTATTCTCATGTGATTGGCTGTTCCTAGGACAATATTACAATATATTAAATAATAAATAATGGGGTGAATCAACATGGTACTAAAAAACAATCGGATAGTTTATCATCTCTAGAGGATAATGACAATTAAATCAAGACATTAATGTGCTTGGTAGCTTTGTAATGTATTTCACAGTCAGTGTGTGTCCCAGCTTCACCTTCTCACTCAGACCTTTCCTCTCTGGTGAGCTTAATTAGCCTTGAAAAACCACCCAAGCAACAGAATGTCACAATTATCACAAGAATTTATTCCATTTAAAAAGAAGAACTATAATGTAAATCTGCTGCTGGTCCTGAGTGAGAGTGTCCATCGTCTCCTCAGCTCATCGTCAATTGATTATTCTGACACAGAAAAACATGTAAAGGCAGAAAAAGCACAAAATGCTGATATTTCCAAGCTCTTCTCTGTAATTGTCTCTGCTGCCATCTCTCTTATCTCAGAGATTTTTATCTCTCCTGTGATGTGGAAGCAGAACTTAACCACAGGGAAACAAAAAAGAAAACTGCTTTACTGACATTTCTATCCCTGTGAAAACAAAGTGTAATAAAAAAAAAAGCATCAGAACATCATATTTGTTATAAAGGACAAAGGTCTTCATTTGTGGCTTTTGGTTAAAATTATTCCACTGTTTATCCAAAGTAAGCAGCAAATCTCACATGCCGCATTTTCATCAATATAATCCCAAAGTGTGCGTTGGTTTCCATTACATCTCCTCACTGAAACACCAGCTGCTTGTTTTTGGAGAAGCAATCCTTTGAATCAGTGTTTAATATTGTTATGGAGAAGAATGGCTGTTGGTATCTGTTCACCTCTGCAGGGAGAGCAGCATCTCCATTCAATGCTAAATTTAGAAATGTCCAACGATTATGATAAATAAATGTATTGCGTGCTGCAGCGTCTGACCCACTTCGAAGGAAAACTGAGGGGATAATCCTCCCTATCTCTGTAGCCCAGCCGTCCCTGCTGTGAATCATTCATTTGCTGTCAATTCTTCACTCTAATTCAAGCATTTTTTGGGTCATTGCTGTAAAAAAGAAGATGATTAAGTGTAACAGGACTGCGATATCAGGCTCATTGTTGGTCACACCTGCACATGCACACACACACACACGCACAACGTGGTGTCTGTAGGGTTTGTTACATTTTTGTAACAATGTCAACAGTAACAGAGTTCCCTGATAAATGATGAAAAATCTAGTTTAGTTTGTTTTCTGTCATGAATCCTGAAAATTCGTTTGTGAGGAAATTAATAGAATTATAGAATCTCACTCAGTTACCCAACAACAACACATCAATTTCAATTAAGGAACCAAATGTTCAGAGCACTGCCGAGGTACCCTTGAGCAAGGTACTCCACTCTGAAATGCTCACATAGAGCCCTGGAGGAGTCTCCAGTTGTACCTTGCTTCACCTGCATGCAGTTAGGATTGATTCCATCCTCCTTGGACCCCACAAGGGATAAAGAGGTCAAGAATAAAGTCAAATCACATTATATATATATATTAGTGTATTTTCCTCTGTACTTAAATTGTGTTCATGGTGTTTTATTACTCTGCTTTAAATATGTTCATTTTACCAAAATAACTGTAGTTGGGTAGCAATAAGCTAACCCTAGCCAGCCAAGAAGGGAGGTTCTGCAACAATGTATTGACATTGTTGCAAGTTAATCAATATTACTGTTGTCTAACATGCTGCCTCAAAAATGAACAATAGCAGTATAATACTGCAGAAAAGATTTTTTTCCTGAAAGCAGGTGAATCACACAATTGCAGCCTTTGTTCCTAAGTTTCTTCTAATAAGTACAGGCCTGAAGTTTAGGCGAGCCACCACGTCGCTCTGCTGTCACTTCTTCCTCTCCTCCACCCTCGCCCCTTCAGATTCTGACTGCACCAGCTGTCCAGGCCGGATTTATCGGTGACAGCAGGGATGCCAGAGGAGTGAGACATCTCACCACCTCTACATCTCCTCATGGAATTCATGCTGTGGATGAGTCCCATAATTGCCCTTTAGTAATCCTTCTGTTGGCTCTTAGCTGGGGCGTAAGGTCCTCAATTATCAGCATGATTAAGATCTCTCTGTATTCATCCCACACCCCCACTGGCTCTCTTCCCCCCTTCAGAAAACTTTGCGGTGACGTTTATCTGTGAAAACTCTTCTGCCTACTTTTATGTTGCTCTTTGTTCCTGTCATTCATTAAAGTTTCCTGTTAGCAGAACACAAGATGATTTTTATTTATGCCATAAGTGTTTTGTCCATTCGTGCATTCAAGCAACTCTTTGATGAATGAAGTTCTGGTCCAATTGTTTTTATGCAGGAGACTTTGGGTAGATATAAATGCAGCAGCCACTTTAGCCGACATTCAGACAGCCATCCACTTCTTTAAAGTGATGGAGCTCATCTAAAATAAATATTAATAAAGACAATAATGTGGAAAACTTTAGGTCACTGAAACTTAAAGTACAGCATCAATACCATTAAAATGTACTACTATGGTTAGCCTGGCTTAGCCTAATGTGCAGCACACATTATGCATGAGAACTTTAATGTTGAACATGTTTCCATAAGCATTCCATTATTGGAATAGATATACTCTGTTTACACTCTTTTTTGCTGTTTTTTAGCATTTTGCAACCTGATATGGGAAAAAAGTCAAAGTACAAGACTTCAGTGAAGAAGAAGACTCTCAACCCTGAATTCAATGAGGTAAAAGTGTGTGTCCTGTCTGATGGTAAACTAGAACAAAACGGTTCTCACATTTTCAGCCCCTTTAAACTCCTGGATTTAAATGTGATGCTATGTGAATCACCTGCACAGGAGTTTCAATACGAGGTGTCCTTGGACCAGCTGTCAAAGAAAACCCTGGAGATCTCTGTGTGGGACTATGACCTGGGAATGAGCAATGACTTCATTGGTAGGTCCAAGGGAAAGATTGAAGCTCTAAAAATGTGTGTGTGTGTGTGTGTGTGTGTGTGTGTTGTGTGTGTGTGTGTGTGTGTGTGTGTGTGTGTGTGTGTGTGTGTGTGCATGCTTGGCGTGTGTGATAAGCCCACTGAATAATTAGCCTCACATCCACAACATCTTAAGATAACAACCAGTATCACCACAGAGACTTGCTGGCTGAGGTTACAAAAAAACAGTCCACTGGGGTGCTGTAGGAGTATGAGCAGTAAGGGACACGCTAACGGCAGAACATTATGGAGGACGTCACCTGCTGAGTGGTGATACTGCAGATCTGTGGGACACAGCAGACAATTCAACTTCACCAAGGAAGAAACTTTTTTCTTCAATAGGAAAATGTAAAGATTCAGTGTCAGGATCCCATAAGTTTAACCCTAACCCTGATGCTAACAACACTAATACTGCAACAATGACAACAACCTTACTGCTAAAGTAACAACAATAATACTGCAACAACAATAATAACAACCATACTGCAGCAATAACAACAATCACACTGCAAACATGCTGCTACAATATCAACAAGAATTCTGCAACAATGACAACAATCATACTGCAACAATAACAACAGTAATTCTGTAACAATAACACTGCAACAATAATAACACTCATACTGCAATGATAACAGCAACAATACTGCAACAATGATACTGCAACTATTACAATAACGATACTGCAACAGTGACAACAATGATACTGCAACAATACCATTAATGATACTGCATCAATTACAACAATAGTACTGCAACAAAAACAACAACCATACTGCAACAATAAGAGCAATTATACTGCAACAATATGAACAACGATACTGCAACAATAACAACAATTATACAGCAACAACAATCACACTGCAACCACAACAACAATACTGCAACCATAACAATAATGACGCTGCAACAATAATGATACTGCAATGGTAATGACAATGATACTGCAACAATAGCAATAATAATACTGCAACAGTAACAACAATGATACTACAACAATAACAATAATGATACTGCACTAGTAACAACACTAACACTGCAACAACCATAATGCAACAATAATGATACTGCAACAACAACACTGATACTACAACAATAACAATAATGATACTGCACTAATACTGCAACAATAACAACAACGATACAGCAACAGTAAAAGCAATGATACATTTACATTTACAATGTTAGTGTAGATAAACGATTATATGCTCCATTATGTATGAGTAGCTTTTCCAAATAATAATTGATCCATTTTATACACATGATTCGGCTGCCCAGTTGCTGAGAATAGATTTAAAGAATCAGCAGTGGGGGGTGCGGCATGTGTGTATGTGTGTGTGTGTGTGTGTGTCGGAGGGGGGCTATCCAAGCTTGTGTAGGTTGTATAGGTTGGTCTTTTTGTATTGAGCCTCCATCCCATCAGTCTGAGGTTTCTCTGCAGCCCTTAAATGGATATTTTTTTTATAGCCATTAAATAAATATTCTTTTTCTGCTCATTTCCTGGCATGATAAATATTTATCTTCCCTGCTGGGAGGAAATTACAGTCTTCTCTTGTTGCTTTGGTCTCACAAACTATTATTATTTGAATGATATGTGATGTGCCTCAAAAAAACACCATTGAATCTTATAGATTATTTTAGGTTTGTAACAAACAAAAAAAGCTACATTTGAAGACAAAATCAGCATTGACGCATAGCTTCACAACCAGATCCGACAGCTTCTCTCACTCTACTTCCTTCACTGTTGGCCTCCCTTTACTGCCCATTTTTCATCCCCTTTTTTGTTTCTTCTCCCCTGTTTGCAGGAGGAGTCGAACTGGGAATCAATGCCAGCGGACAAAGACTTAGACACTGGTTTGAGTGTCTGAAAAACAAAGGCAAGAAAGTGGAGTACTGGCACACGCTGACGCAGCAAGGAGCCCCCAGCAGTGACAAAACAGACTAGAGTGCACCACAGACACATACACTTACCCACATGCACACAAATATGGACACACACATAAACACACACGTACACAAACACACACATACACAATGGTTGACATGTGACCAAGCAAAGCAACCAGATCAATGAATAAATTGTGCAATAACAAATGTTGAAAATGAGATCCGTCCTATTATGGCGGTAATTGCAGGCCCCAGTATTAATATATGATATCCATACTAATATTTAGTGATGGTTAAAAACGTGTGTCTGAATTACATTATTTTACGTGTATTTCTCTCTGGGGGTGATCCAAACGTCTTCACTAAGTGCTGGTATATTTAAAAAAAAAAAAAAGCAACTGTGCTTCAGACCTCGCTGTATTGTGGAAGTGGTTCACATGCTGTTATTCAAATTTTCATCAGATTAAGAGATTACAGATTAATGTACTGAGAACCTCAGAGAAAATGTCTTCACCACTAGAGACTCATAATATACTAAACAATTCCAGGAAAGCGAATGTTATGTCTCTCTGATGCAACGACAAACTGTATTATTAAGCACAAAAGAATCCGTGAGTGGATTTTGTACCTTTACTGTTTCAATGTTCTTCTGTCTTTTGTCCTATAGTTGTGACGGTGATGTTCTATACCTGCATTAACACGTGTGTGAGGGAGGGCTATCAGAGTAGGAGTGCCTACGTGTGTGTGTGTGTGTGTGTGTGTGTGTGTGTGTGTGTGTGTTCACAACACAGCACTGTTCAAACCGTCTCTTCCACATTCAGAAGCACAGACGTCAGAAGAGTCAGTGACAAAGGACACAGAGCACATAAGAGCAGGGCCGCTACCATAAGCCTTTGGGGTGGGGGCGCTCCTGGGAGGGTCCCACTGCCAAAAGGTGGCTGATCCTTTGGGAGCATCTTGTCTTTGTGGACTGGCCCCTGCTGGAGCAGACCAGTCTGCCCCTTTTGGTGTTGTTCTTACGTCCAAGCAGCTTCTGGTTCCTAATGCAGATTCTTAATTTGACCTTTTGATGGGTTGTGTTGTTTGAGTTATCAGACAGAGCCGCCAGCAGTGTGGACATGGGCCCTGACCCAGCAGTGACACCACTATCACCAGTATGTGATGGAAGCAGGGCCAAAAGATCCGTCCAGGGCTTCCTGCTGCCCACATTGCACTAAAGTTAGACCTATACTGGATGAATTCACCCTACTCCTGAGGGCAGATTCATGGCATGATAGTTGAGATTAATTTTTCATATGGTGGTAATGAGAACAACTCCTAACCTGAGGAGGTCAGATATGATGAAGATATGAAACAGGCTTGGAAAGTGGGGGCCTGGTTCAAACCAGACCATGATCCAACCAACTGCTGTTAAAAGAAAGCTCTGCATATTGACTAGTACTGACTGGTCTGACTGCTAAGATATTAAAGAACATTTCAAGGTCATCTGTGGGGAAGCTCCAAATAGAAACACATCAACCATCTTTGGGTTTCAAACAGATCAAATCGGCTGAGTGAATATCAAGATGTAAAGGTTGTAAAATAATTAATTAGTATTCGGTTAATATTAGAATATTAGGTTAATATTCTGCAATTCGTCTATGCACAGAAAGACTGCCAGCATGAACTTTGACCCTGTCTGGGCTGGCTCACAGTGATCTAATAAGACTAGATGGTCTTGTTTGTTTGCCTGTCTGTGGATTTCTTTCCTTTTTTTACCAGATGTTTGGTCTCCTGTAATAATTTCATCTGCAATACAGCTGCATGTTTAGCATCATCAGCCTGTATAAGTGAGGGCAACCTTAGCCCATCATTCAGAGGTGTTTACAGTCTACATCATCCATTCCGTCTCCTTAGTCTGTATTTGTGAGCACCAAGATTCAGGGTATAGTTTTGTCATGTTTAACCAACAAATCTCTTGATTGAAATAATCAAGTAAACATTCACTTGTACAGATGTTGCTATTGGTCTTTCTTACATTGGTATCAGCAGGAATAATGGTGGTGGTGGTGGGATAGCCAATCGGCCCTCTAATGTTAAAAAAAGACAACGTCTGCTACCCAGTGGTGACTTTATGTAACTACTTCTCATAATAAATAGAACTTATTTCCGTGGGCGTCTGTCATTATTTGACACAACGTAAAACAGATGGTGTATAAATGTAGTCATTCATCTTTTATTGTTCACATGCTCACAAAGTACTCTTGAAGCAATACTGAGTTGTGTTTTTACCATGTCTACAGTGCAAGACAATTAAAACGTGCACTTTTGTAGCACGACCTTTCTTCACTGTCCTTCCTCCTTTTATTCTTCTCCTCAGTCTGTCACCCACCCCCTACTTTCCTCACCTCATGGCTCAACTACTCTACCAACAAAGAGGGGCACATTGGCCCGGTCGCTCCACAGCAGGAAGATAAATGGGTGCAAGGCCGAGAAGGAATTATATGTGCGAGAGAAGGTAGTTGAGGTGACAGCCACGGCCTCCACCCCATGCTCGGTCAGCGCGAGGAGCCCTCTGTGTCGGACATCGTCCAGAACCAGCCTGTCTTCAGAGTAAAGGCCACACAGATTGGCATCCTCAAAGAGTGAAGACAGCCCTGGTGAGAGGGGATAAGTGTCAGCAGAGCCCACTCAAGGCCGTTAGTAGGCCTTAGAAAAGGAGCAAACCTAATTTCTTCATGAGCATTAACATGTCTGGCTCCACATCCAGTTTGATTTGGGGCAGAGTGACCTCGGTCTTCTGGGGGACCACTGTTTTCATTTTGTCCATCATCTGCCGCAGGGTGTCATAGGTCATACTGTCTTCCACCAGTTGCAGATCGTACACTGCGTTGGGCAGCAGGATGTAAAGGCTGCTGTCACCTGTCAGAGCGAACCTGCCCACCTGTTGCAGAAGGCCTCTTGTCAGTACTCAGCTCTGCCACAGCTTCTGAGCTCAAACCAAAGCAGCAACACAGAGATGTGTCCACAAAACAGATAGAAGCAGGAACACTGGACACAGGAACATTCTGCTGTCTGTTTCCTCATTAGCACATAAAGACTCCTCACAGACAGAATCCTCCAACTATCATCCATCCATAGGTGCCTATTCCAATATTACCATTTGAGCCTGTAGTCATACTAAAACTAGGTTATAGTTAACCAACAGTTAAAAGTTGACTTTGTAACTGTTGTTGTGGAGAGAACTCCTCCACAACTCAGATGTCTGTGTAAATTCTCAGTCATCCAGGTCATTGTATCCAAGGTAGTTTTTTCTCTGTCAACTGGACTGGGTTTCTTCTTTTGAAGACGTTTCGCCTTCTATCCAGAAGGCTTCTTCAGTTCTGAAATCGCTGGGGAGAGAGCTTGAAAATATATAGCCCCTGTGGACCATTTGCATGCTAATGATCTGGGTGGTCACCTGAGATCATTAGCATGCAAATGGTCCACAGGGGCTATATATTTTCAAGCTCTCTCCCCAGCGATTTCAGAACTGAAGAAGCCTTCTGGATAGAAGGCGAAACGTCTTCAAAAGAAGAAACCCAGTCCAGTTGACAGAGAAAACCACCTTGGATCCACAACTCAGAGAAATGGACTGGGACTCTGAGTCCCAGTCCATTTCTCTTATCATGCTTATCATGTACATCTTTAAACAAAATAAAATGGTGTGTTCATCTCCACAGCTCCTCCATGACTAAATAACTTTGAGGAGTAAATAAAAGGCGTTGGCTGCTAGTTACCTGTGCCTTTAGGGCATTGTCAATCATCGTGGCCAACAGGTAGTCACGGTGATGAAAGACCGGCACCGACACCAGATCACCATTGAGTTTTGAGAACAATGCTTTCCTGGGTTTCAAATTAAACTTGAGTTTCCACTGACCTGATAGACAGAGAAATAAAAGTTGTGAGCCCTCAGCAGCTTTACAGGCTCAAATTCAAATGTTCCTTACTCACCTTTGAAGGAAACTGCATTGAGAAACATCAGCTGTGTGCTGGGGGACACCGAGTCAACCAGATGCTGGATTTTATTGTTGGTCTTATTTGCCACCCAGCTGTTGATCATATATGTGTTTTCTTCGCTGGTTTCCAGTAGCCTTGTGGGAACCGATTCATAGAACTGGATGGACTGGTTGGTGAAAGACTCACTGAGAATCATCTCTGGGGCAGAAAAGAGGTCACTGTCACATGGACATTTCTCCAAATCCATCCCAGTCGACAATTTTTGCAGTACTTGGGTGATAGTAGATCTGTGAAGACATTTGCAAAGAACTGGCCAGTTTCTCTCTCAGCTTAGCCATCTGGAAGTGAACACAGCTGAAGTCATGGGGGACAGCCAGCGCTCTCTCGATGGCTCTTTGGGTTATGTCTCTTGCTCCTGGAGGGAACGGGATGAAGCGAACAGTCATGCACTTTAATTCAATACCAAAACAGCCAGACATGTTTTATTAACCCCCAAAAAATGTGATCCACAAATTCAATGTAACAACCCTAATCACCAGTGAATGACCTCCCACTGTGAATTTCTGCTCTTTGCCTGCAGCTCACACAATCAAAGCATTTTCATATTTTCCTGACATGCTGGTGTAGCTGCTCTCAAGGTTACAGAACCTCATGGTGATGGAGGCCAATGTCATTCAGTGCAGCTTCCTACCTAACAGCAAATGGGAGAGCAGTGCGCTGATGCTCAGTGGAGACAAAAGTAAGTTATTAGAAAGCTGTGACTCTCTGACGAATGAATAGAGCTTCATGGAAAACTCAGCCATGGATTCTTGCAACACAGCTTCACCAGTGTGATCCTCCTGGTCATGGCAGGGATTCCAGGCTGCAGTCCATTCTCCACATGAGTATGGAACAGGAGTGGGGGCAACTGTGAAAGAGAAAAATACAAGGTTTCAAATGTCTTTACTTTTAATTAAAACTCCTTTAGCACTTTAAAGATCATCCACCCCATCACCAGCAGACACATCAGTGTTTTTAGGGTTAAATGTTTAGAATGATCCTAAAAATGAAAATTGCATTAAATGGCCTCAAACCAAATAGAGTGTTCACTATTTTAAACAGAACATTAAAAACACTCACAAATAAACACTTATTCACTGACACTAACCGATGTATTAACCTATGAGGGAAATCCTCTTATAGTAAAAAAAAAAACCAAACACCACATTTTATCAATGATTTACAAAAGCTTATAACTCACAAACTGATCCTTGCAGTTTTAAAATGTCATCATTTGCTAATAGCTGACTTGCAAAATGCAAATCAAATGTTGACTTTGGTTATCTTATTGTAAACAGACGGTTTTAACAAGGACACCGTGCACATAATAAATTCATGGCTTGAAAGAAATCATAGCTGTTATAAGTTAAATAAAAGCAGTTTGTTGATAAGTATATGATATATAGTCAGAGAGTCAAGTAGGGAGTATGCAAAAGGATTCAAACATGCCTCCCTGACAGATAACAGTAAGGTATCCTTCAGTGCTTTATGAAATGAATCCTGAATAAACAAGGTTATTAATTTACCTTTAACTGTAACTCGTACAACGCTCAGCTCCTCCCCCTCAGGTGATTCACATCGGTAAGTTCCAGAATCCTCCATGAGCACATTTGTGAATTTGACTGACTGGTCCTGGTCCAGAGGGTAAATTTGCTGCACTCGTTCCAGTTCATCCAAGGGCTCTTTGCTGAAATGTAGCAGTGTCTTCTGGCCAATGCCTGTCTCTTTGTACCACAGCGCATTGGCCAGGATTTGGCTGGAATGAGGGAAATAGCAGGGCAGGTAAATGGTGGAGCCTTGGGCAGCGTTAATGTCATAGGCGAAAGAGGCTGCCAAAAGACACAAACAAGAATTTTGTTGCACCACTCGTTGCACCTTCACACACATTTCGCAAAGCACATGAACAATGAAAAATACACGATACTGCATGTTTCTCACCAATGACTGCGATATCATATGTCCTTACTATGTCCATGTTGATGTACTTCACCAAACACGCATACTGGCCTTGGTGAGCAGCAGTTATGGGGGAAATTGAGAGATACAAGCCATCCCTCTTAATACGGACTGAGTCTGACACAGCAGCACTTAAATTTACACCTGTCATTTAAAAAGAAGTTAAGCATAAAACAATTCTTGATGACAAATACTGGCAGATGAACTAGTAGTAATAACCATTGAATGTCCAGCTTGCAGGTGCTGTAATAAACTCTGTCACAGCTGAGAGACAGGGCAACTCCAAAGAGGAACCAGATGTCACTTGAAGATGTGTGCATAAAGAATGCTAAAGAGAACAATGGAGTTAAAAAGCTGCTGGGACTGATGGGTAACTAAAGATACCTCTGTTATGGTTACCTCAAAAATGAGCTGTAGCAGGAAGCAGAGGGTGGCCTGGAACCTCATCTGAAACACAGCAAAGGGCAAATGTGCTTGATATCATGATGCATGAGGGCATTTCAAAGAAAGAAAGAAAGAAAGAAAGATTTTTTTGATTTTTACACAAACACTTTATTTACAAATTTCACACCCTGTTGACAACACAATAGTGACAATAAAGTAAGATAAACAGAATTCAACAAAAAACAGTAACTCCACAAGGAGTTTGTTCAATGTGCAATTAATATTCAACGTTTAAAAAAAAAGTGCAGTGACTCTCTCATATTCATCGCACACTTGAAATATAGTCTCTCGCCCGGAACAGAAACGGGCACTGGTCTGACACAGAGATCCATCCTAGAGAGGGAAACGGTGGTGGCTCGTCATGCAGGCTCCAGCAGGGGGGGGCTCCGTCCCTTCCCAGCCAGACAGCCTACAAGCTGGTGCTCTTGCTGGACAGTTCTCTGAGCTGTTTCCTCGTTTTGCCCATGTGCTTCCTCAACCGAAAGATCTCGGGATCGGTCAGGTCCGATGCAGCTCTGTGTTTTATCCAGTGGCTGGCCGAAGAGGAGCTTGTCGGGGAAATATACCCCCAGGTCAGGGCCCCTCATACCTTTGGTCCTTGTAAGGAAAGTCTTGATCATACCTGGGGGGTACAAATCATCCCTCTCACTGTCTACCACCGTGTTTGACAGTTCACTGCCATCAGATGTGTACTCCTGGTCACTGTCTGTGGCAGCGGCTGCATCCTCCAGCCGCCCAGCTTCTTTGTCTCCACTGTCCTTGATGACATTTTTTTGTTTTCTGCACCGCTTTGCAGGAGCAGGCCTCCATTCAGACACCCCCCCACTGCCCTCACTTGTACCCGCACCTCCCTCGCCCAGCTTACCTGTACTCACACCCACCTCACCCTGCTCAACTGTACTCACGCCTACCTCACCCGGCTGGCCAGCCACTATCCCTGGCACCCCACTTCACCTACTGCTACACCCTGTTCACCGTTTTGACCCAAGTTTCTGGTCTCTCCTGCCTCACCCAGTTCAACCATTCCCTCACCAGTCTTCCCCAGTTCACCCAACCCGCACAACACTTCAATTTCCACCCCAGTTAAATCCCTTACCTCCCCTGTCTCACCACTCTCGCCACTCACCTCCACATTCTCATTCTCTCCACTCACCTCAGTCACACGAACACACTCACTCCCTTTTCCCTCCGCCTTCGACTCTGTTTGCGCTTCGTCCGGTACAGCGGGGGCCCCTCCGCACCGCACCACCGACGCCTCGCCGCCAGATCGGGCCGCGGCGGACTCCGCCGCCGGCGCGTCCGGGACCGGGCGGCTCGGACAAACCCTAGCGAGATGTCCCTCCTCGCCGCAGTTGAAGCATTTAAGGGCAGAGGAGGTTGCAAAAAGAACATAATCAAAGTCGTCGACGCGGACAACAAACCGATAATTAAATTCCTCTGCCCTGATGTTCAGAATCATGTGCACCTGTCTGCGGTGAGACACTACGTGTCTCAACAATGGCGACCTGCAGCCCGATAGTAATTTTCTATTGGGGGACACCAGTTTCCCATGTCGGGACAGTTCTCTTGCCAGGAACTCGTCGCCGATGAACGGCGGCATGTTGGACAAGGTAATCCGTGCCGCCGGCTGCGTCAGCGGAGTCACCTGGACGAACTGCCCCCCACGGTGATCCCCGTCTCCACCAACCTGTTCGCCTGATCTACGTTCGATACGAACAGCACCACCGCCCTGTTCATACGGGCGGCGGACTTCACGGAGCTGTGGCCGATTTCCTGACCCACAGCCAGAGCCACCTCCTCCACACTGAGCATGGAGCCCGCTCCCACTTTCACCCCGTGTCTCCTGCTCAACCCGGTCAAGTTGGCGTTCGCCGCCATGACGGCCGCACGCGGTCAGCCGCACCACACACTCGTTAAACTATGAAGCAAATAAATATATACGAAACGCACAATAAAACAAACTATGTTCACAAACATTCACACTCACACAAAAAGGTCACAAATAGGAAAAACGCGTTTTTTTTCAGTCTCTCGCTCTCTCTCTCCCGCTCGCACTCCTTCCACCACCGAAAGAAAGAAAGAAAGAACGAAAGAAAGAAAGAAAGAAAGAAAGAAACTTACACTGGCATCCAGTCTGCTGTTTCTTTTTCCACTAATGCTTTTGCAGTTCCCAATCACTTCCCAAACCTTTTATATTCTGCAGTCCAGTGACTCATGTCTGATTGTTGATTTAGAGATGTTTGTTTGTTTATTGCAGATCTGCTGACTTGCTGGAAATCACATGATTTCGCAGATATTGGCAACAACTGGGAAACTCTATTTGTGCCCCCCCCCCCTATTCAAATCAAATCAAATCAAATCAAATCAAATCAATCTTTATTTATATAGCGTCTTTTACAATCAAAATTATTTCAAGGCACTTTCCAGAATCCCAGGGCTTAACCCTAGACAAGCAACAGTGGCAAGGAAAAACTCCCCTTTAACAGGAAGAAACCTTGAGCAGGACCAGGCTCATGTAGGGGGACCCTCCTGCTGATGGCCGGCTGGGTAGAGAGAGAGGAGAGGGGGGAGGACAGGTAGAGGATAGAATAGGTAGGAGAGGAGAGGAGAGGAGAGAGAGGAGAGGAGAGAGAGGAGAGGAGAGGAGAGGAGAGGAGAGGAGAGGAGAGGAGAGGAAACCATGACCCAGTGGGGTGACAGAGGCCTGTCAGGTGATCATGTTTCTGGACCCCGGCAGCCTTGGCCTATAACAGCATAGCTAAGATGTTAACCTAATGATTAGACGACCCCCTAAGTATAATTTGTCTGTCTATGATAGTAACTGGAACTACAGAATTAGTAACAATAAGCTTTTTCAAAGAGGTAGGTTTTCAGTCTGATCTTAAAAGTAGAGATGGAGTCAGCCTCCCGTACCTGGACAGGGAGCTGGTTCCATATAGCAGGGGGGGCTGGTAGCTAAATGCTCGGCTCCCCATTCTACTCCTAGAGACTCTGGGAACCACAAGTAGACCAGCATTCTGAGAGTGGAGCGGTGTATTGGGCTGGTAAGGTGTCACTAGCTCCTCCAGGTAGGATGGAGCTAGGCCTCTGAGGACCTTGTAGCTTAAAATAAGGTTTTTAAAAATTATTCTAAATTTAACAGGCAGCCAATGAAGAGTAAATGTAATGTTGAAAAATGTAATATTATAAATATCATACTGGTGTAATGGTGACATTAAATTCTCCTGGATTTTCTAAATGTTCAGCTGTTTCGTTAATTAGTAAACTAATTGTGAACAAATTGCCGAAGATTTCAAAATGTGTCTCTCTCTCATTTCGCCCGGATTTAACCTGACTACTTAAAAGTCTCAACTGTACTTTTTCGCAATAACTTTTTACCCTATTTATTTTTAAATTTTTATTTATTTTTAAAGTGTGTAATTTGTTTTCTCTGGACTGTCTGTAAGTCGATCGAGGAAATTGCGTTTGATTAAGTTGGCGGAAGAGCTTTGGGCGGAATCAGTCCTGATCAATCAAGTGCCGAGTGGGAAGGAAACAGCATTAGGAACTTATCTCAGAAGCTTCTCCGTAAACGTTGGGGAAACTTTATGTTTACCAGACACTTAGAGTATAAGTATGCAATCTGAGTTTTAACAGTTTAGTGTCGAGTTTGTACTTCCCCGAAAAAGGATTTCCCCGTTTCTCAAGATAGTAAGTCTTCATTCTGGTCATCTGATCATCTAGTGGAAAGTGCAACAATGGTAACAACTTTTCTAGTTATCAGTATCTGCCTAACTTTGAGGGCCAATCGATGCGACACTGTAACTTTTCCAAGTGCATGGTTACTTTTACTTTTTTCGCATGTTGCGTTTCACTTATTTACTACAATTAAATAATTTGAGATGTTCAGCTTATTTTAAGCGTGTTCGCGTACTTTAAATGTAAATAGACACGTCCAGGCACAGATGTCACGATCTGTAGTAATAATACAAGTGATTGAGACTACTGCTAATATTAATATATTTTGTTGCATATATATTGTATGTCACACATTATTGCATTTACGTATAGAAATCAGCAACATAAACAGGACTAGCAAAAACCACCTCCATATAATGGATCACTCATTAATCTGTAAACCTTTCTTACCCTCAGTGATCATCCGTCTTTAAGACTCCAGGGTGTAATAGGTGATCACCATGGCAACACAGTTCAGTATTGATGATGCATTTGTACTGGAGGGTGAGGAAGAGGGAACTGTGTCTGATGGTGAGGCAGAGGGATGGAAGGGTAGAGACAAAGACAGAGAAGGAGAGATGACCTTTGGTACTCTCAGTTTCTCTAAGCCTCAGCCTCACCAATCAGCTGCTGCCACTGGCTCCCTTGAACACAGCAACCTCAAATATCAGGTAAGCACCCACAGCTCTCATCAGTACACCCCCACCACTGAAAACTGAGACTCTCATCCTGTTGGTGCTTTAGAATCTTGAAAATGAAGACGTTCTGGGTAGCAATAGCAATTCATCTTTCAACAACATCTTCAAAATCAAGTGGGTCCAGTTGATATTCCAACATTGTCACTTTGCCTCCTACCCTCATGATCAAGGTATGAAATAAGATTTGTTGCTGTTTCCTCTGCAGCGACCCCGCAAATTTGTCTTACTGCAGCTCCC
The DNA here is from genome assembly GCF_003711565.1 of Takifugu flavidus. Taxonomy (NCBI): domain Eukaryota; kingdom Metazoa; phylum Chordata; class Actinopteri; order Tetraodontiformes; family Tetraodontidae; genus Takifugu; species Takifugu flavidus. Next base: position 9,588,509 of record NC_079525.1, read on the forward strand.
AGTGGTCTTTCAGCACCCTGAGCTCTGTCACACAGCTTTCTGCACACTGCTGTGGGTATGTACACACAAACCAGTCAGTCACACAAATGCATCAGAAAAACAGTTGCTGGAAAACAATATTTTCTGTAGGTGGGTGTCCCATCCGCTGGTGAAGAAAAACAGAAGAGTTGTACTTGCTTCATTCCTTCTCCTCGTTACAGGAGTCGGTGAGTCCCATCTGTTTATGTTTATCAGTCTAAAATCTATTAGCATGTTCACTTTTGTCCTCCTAATTGGTCATATTTCTCTTGTCGCGTGAATTATGTTTGACCACTTGACAGAGCAGCTTCTTATTTCTGTAAGAACAATGTCAAAGATTCATCCTGTGGTGGAGGAAAAGATGTTAGTGTGTTTGAGAAGAGTCAAATCATTGTCCTGCATCCACCAGAGAACATATCTAAGGAGATGGCAGAAACTACTAAAATTAGGTAAAGAACTGTCCAACATGTTATTGAAATCTGGAGGATAGTGGGGAACCAGCATCTTCCAGGAAGGAATGTGGTTGAAAAAATCCTTAATGATGAAAGGACCTGGGACTGAACAGCTGTGGAGCTTTAAAAACCACTGATCGGGGGGGGGGCTTCAGTTTGCTGGGGAGTATAGACTCTAAGAGCAGGGGTCACCAACCTTTTTGAAACCAAGAGCTACGTCATGGGTACCGAGTCGTGTGAAGGGTTACTGCTTGACACACTCCTCTAAAATAACAAATTGTGTGTGTGTGTGTGTGTGTGTGTTTTAGTTTTAACAATTCATAAACTATGTTGAACCATGTTTTAAAAAGTTATGCAACATTTTTAAAAAAAAAACAAAAACCTTTCACTCACTTTCTACCGCTTGTTCCTCCACTGAGGGTCGCGGGGGGACTGGAGCCTATCCCAGCACAATGGGCGGAGGCAGGGTACACCCTGGACTGGACGCCAGTCAATCGCAGGGCTAACACATATAGACACACAACCATTCTCTCTCACACTCACACCTACGGGCAATTTAGAGTTTCCAATTAGCCTAATCCCCAATCATGCATGTCTTTGGACTGTGGGAGGAAGCCAGAGTACCTGGATAGAACCCATGCAGGCATAGGGAGAACATGCAAACTCCACACAGAAAGTCTCCAATCAAGCCCAACCGGGGATCGAACCCGGGGTCTTCTTGCTGTGAGGCAACAGTGCTAACCACCACACCACCGTGCTGAATAAATCTTAACTGAACAAATCTACTGCAATTCTGCTCAAAATCTGTTACATTTTATAAACACACTTTTTAGCTCATGGGCCTTCTTTGACTGTAGAAAGCTTCCCAGTGGGTAGTTAGCATTGTAGCTTTCATGACGCGTAGTGAAGCGTCGCTCCACATTGTGCTGCTTCGCCGTCATCACAGTCGCCCCACAAATGCAACATACACACCTTCCTTTCACAGTAGTAAAAAATGATTTTTCCTCCCATTCACTTTGAAAATGATAAATTTACTGTCTTCTTTTTGCCATGTTTTTGGGGTAGAAAATTGCACTCCACTCACCATCTTCACTGCCCGCTAGTTTATTCTCCACAAGTGCAAAGGTTCTTTCATGCGCACAATACTGACCTTTGAACTAGGTCAGAGTTCACCTTCACTTTATTTATATTTTTATTTATTTTTAAGACATTGTCATTTTAAAATCTATGTAAATGCAGGTGTGATTTAAAAAAGAAATAGCGGTAGAAAAAATTTCTTAGACGCACCTCACTTGCGAGTTTTGCTATTTTTAGAACAGGCTTGCGGGCGACTCATGTGGTCATTGCGGGCGACTTGGTGCCCACGGGCACTGTGTTGGTGACCCCTGCTCTAGAGCAATGGAAGAAGGTCGTGTGGTCTGATGGGTCCCGATTTACCCTGTTCCAGAGTGCTGGGGCATCAGGGTAAGAAGAGAGGCAGATGAACCAATGCACCCATCATTCCCAGTGCCTACTGGGCCAGCCTGGGAGGCAAAGCTCTGATCTGGGGCAGGTACAGGTTCAGCAACATTATGGGCCCAAAGAATGAGGTCAGCTGACTACCTGAAGATACTGAAACACCAGATTCTTCTCAGTGGAGGTCTTCTTCCCTGATGATGTGGGCACATTCCAAGGTGACAATTCCAGAATTCCTGGGCTCAGATAGTGAAAGAGTGGTTCAGGGTTGATGAGATATCATTTCACACATGGATGGGCCTCCAGAGTCCAGACCTTAAGGATAAGGAAGAACTTTATTGCCAAGTATGTTTTTACACATACAAGGAATTTAACTTGGTGTTTGTTGCGTGCAGTTCAGACAAAATAACAACAATACAGTAAAATAAGAATAAAGATAAGGAAATATAAACAATAAGTATATTTACAATACAATAAGCATATTTAAAGTCCAGTATAAGGAAGTGAAAAGTGTCTTGTGCAGGGTGATGGTGGTGCGGTGGAGGAGAGTGCATGGTGCTGCTATATTGCACCGGGCCCATCAAATCAAATCAATCTTTATTTATATAGCGTCTTATACAATCAAAATTGTTTCAAGACGCTTTGCAGAATCCCAGGGCCTATCCCCAGACAAGCAACAGTGGCAAGGAAGGAGTCTCATGGAGTCTCATACTCGGGGAGGGGGAGGGGGCAATGTCTGTGGGGGTCCCGGGCCTTGTTGAGGAGGCCTGCCGCGGTGGGAAAGAAGCTGTTTTGGTGATGAGAAGTTTTGTTCTTGATGGACCTCAGTCTTCTGCCAGATGGGAGTGGCTCAAAAAATTTTAATCCCTCAACCTTTGGGTTGTGCTGGAGAAGCTTTGCGCAGTGGTCCGGCTCTCCCATAATCACTACAAGATCTGGGTAGAAAATTGATGCAACACTGGATGTAAATAAATCTCTTGACATTCCAGAAGCTTGTGGGAACAATGTTGGAGTGAGTGTGTCCTGAAGCTGAAGTGGGTCCAACCAAATATTAGAGCCTGACCTTTGTTGGGGCAGGCTGTGTACCTTGAAAGTTCAATATTAACAACAAAAGCAACTAATTACAGCATGAACTACAAAAAATTCCACAACTGATGTGTGTGTTACTTTCCTGGAGGAAACGCTCGGGATAATGATGTGTATCATTTTATTGGCAGATTCTGACAGTTTCTTTTTCTGACTGTGTAGCTCTTATTTTGACGGGCATTGTGATACAGCTGAACCCAGATGCAGGTAAGAGCTTGTTTGCCTTTTATTGTTGCTGTGCAACGTTGATGAGGCAGTCAGTTCAGGCCAAAGTCCTTTTCATCAAACAGTTTAATGTTTTGCAATCCTATGGCCAGTGTTCTCCTATGTCACCTCAAATTAATGACAAAAACTCTTGTGATAAATGTCAGCACTGGTTATCGTGAATATTGCTGTTAAAGTCACATTTTCTCAGTGCAATCATTCAGATTTTACCACTTTAAAAATCACATTATTCAGCTGTATTGAAGAACATGCTACCTCGTCGTTGTTATATAATATAGCATACACATAGCATTCACACTAAGATTGGCACCTGATACAATTGTTTCTTTAATCCTTGTGGACTACTTCCTCTGATGACTTACTTTCACTGGTATCACTTGTCACAGCTTAGTGAAACATAAACATTCACCGATTTGGTCTTTGGAGTGTCTGATTGTACCGAAGGCTACACTTAATGTAAGTGTCCTTGCAGGTGTTTCAAGTGCCATATTCTTTGTGCCTGGGTTGCTGCTGTTTATCCCTGGAGGTATTTGAAGACTACAGTTTGAGTATTTGAATGTCATATGTTCTCACTAGTAATGTCATGTGTTTCTTCCACTAGTGTATCATGTGATATACATCAGCTGTGCTGTACATGGGAGAAGAGGCTTCAAATTGTTCTATTTACCATATTTTGAAAAATGACGTTTTAAGAGATTGAGAATTGTCGCTACACATTTACTGCTTGCAATGATAAAAAGTGTGTTTTGTCATGTGACATTTTTTCTTGTCATTGTATTGACCACTACTAAATGAACCACTAAGTGACTGTGTTCCCACTACATGAACTGACACTGTTGTACATGAAAAGGGAGTCTGGTCTCACCAGTGTTTTATTTGTTGTGTGAATAATGACTGTGAAACTGCAATAAATTTGTATATTTTCATTTGTATTCTTAGACACATTGATTATTTTAAGGGGTCTATGGTGCAAGAATTTCACTCACATTTGCCCCTAACAGTTGATGTGTTTGAACTGGAACAATAATGTACAAACTGCAATACATCACGTATTGAACAATAAGGGACATAACTTAAAATACCGTTTTACCGAGTACAGTTTCATAATGAAACGGGGAAGTCTTGAGGGTTCTGACTTTCGAGCCGAGATGGTGATGACTATTATTACTAATGATATTCTATCAAAACTTTAATGTGCTTACACCTGTTATGTTTTTTCTGGGCTTATTTCAGTTTCAACATCGTTCAGAAATTGTGTCTCATGTAACTAAAATACAAACAGCACTTTCCTGCTTCACAGCAATTTTCTAATCGTGTCTAATTAACATTAATTAACATTGGAGGAACTGTTATTAACAACTGAAATGCAAGCAAACCTCTATAAAACTATGCTTTTCAGATTTTGAGTATTCATAACATCTAAAATCAAAAAACGTAAATTATTTTCCAAAATAATTGGTGTTCCACAGACCAGTTCCATTTTTCTGCTGGTGTCACACAGTGAACTTCCTGGGATGGGAGGGCGCTGTGACGACTCACGAAAGATGAGCTTCGGCAATAATCGTCATTTATCGGAACCCGACTTGGTGAAAGATGGAGGAGGAGGCTCGCAAGCTTCTTGAAGAAGGAATAAGAAAGAAATTGATCAGTCCAGGCAAAGCCGAGTTGCCAACATTTGCAACTGGAACTAAGGTACAGCTATATATTTTAGAGGATTAGCGTGCATCAGTCTGAACTGAGTAAAGAAAGTCGACGAAGCATGTTTCGAAATGCTAGCTGCAGCTAACTATCGGCTATCTGAGCTAACACATAGCTACATTTATTCGTCGAATGGATTTGGCTTGCAAACGTATCTTACAGCTAAGTAGCTCTGTTGCCTTTGTGTTTATTTCATTCTAGCTTTTGTCTGGCAACCTTCTTATCCTAGTTTTGTTCTTTCTCTTATTTTTCATCTAATGTACAGAGAGGAGGGGGTGGGACAGGATTTGATTCTGAATGCTGATTGGTTGCTTGACACGTCAGTCACTTATCCATCGCGGTGTCCTGTCGAATAACTGTAAAACTACACTAGTATTTAATGTATATAATATACATGGTACATGCTGTAGTTACTGTATATATATATATCATGTGCATCGTGTGCTCGATAAGGTGGTGTTCCACTACCGCACCAGTCGTTGTGATGGCAAAGTGTTGGATGACTCCAGGAAGATGGGAAACCACAGTAAACCCATGGAGCTCATTTTGGGCAAAAAGTTTAAACTTGCTGTGTGGGAGAGAGTGGTCGTCACCATGAGACCAGGAGAAGTTTCCGAATTTACCTGCGACACCAAGGTTATTGAACTGGTCAATTAAGTTCTATTGAATTTTGGGAATGTTCTTTTTTGTATTAATATTTTTTTTCACCACTCAGCATACAGCACTATATCCACTAGTGTCCCAGTCACTGAGAAACATCAGTGCTGGTAAGGATCCCCTGGAAGGTCAGAGGCATTGCTGTGGCATTGCACAGATCCACTCTCATCACTCTCTTGGGCACAAGGACCTGGATGAACTACAGGCAAATCCACAGCCTCTTGTTTTTACCATTGAGCTGTTGGAGGTGAGTAGGCAAGAGAAAGTCAGCTTGATATCAGCAGGTTGCACAAGATCCATTTCTTCTTAACCTAAAGATTGACACAGCGTCGCTCAAGGTTAATGGTCATCTCATCTAAAAGGTTTTTTTTCACCTCACAAGCCTTTTAAATGAGAGGCGAAAAATGAATCTGACAGGAGCATAGACATCTAGTTACCACCCCCTGAAGGTCTATGACCTGGATGACTGAAGGTACACTAAAATTGTCTCATAAATAATGGCACAGTTTTTCTTCCTTTTACGGCCCTGTTAACCACTTTATTTATTTCAGAATGCCTTCAAGACAGTATACAGTATTCTCATGTAAAGCTGGTTTGTTTCTGTTCGCTATGATTTATGGCATCTTGTTCATTAATTTCTGTTGTGACCAAGCTGCATCATTGCTACATTTGATTCATTATATTTACTCCATGTGCTGGATTCATATTAACCATTTTCACTTAATTGAGAAGCTGCTTGAAAGCAAAAGCACCACTTTTTAAAAAAAATAAAAATAATTGTATTTAAATTCAGCCATCAAGGGTTTAACAGGTGTAGTGTCCTCATAATAAATATCATTCCACAAGCTAGAGGTGCCACTGACCTTTGGAATTATTTTCTAGGCTCTGCCACCAGGATCATTCCAACTTGATGTGTGGGCCATGAACGATAAAGAGAAACTGGAGCTGGTACCTCAGATCCACGAGGAGGGCAACGTACTTTTTAAACAAGGCCGAGTCAATGATGCCATGGAGAAATACTATAATGGCATCGCTTGCCTTAAAAATCTACAGATGAAGGTGAGGACATAGTTAATGACCACTATCTATTTGACCCAACACCCACTTCAGATTATTACCTTTGGTTGCATTGGCTGCACTTTTTGTTAAACTTTTATTAAACCTAAACCTAAATCCTCAGGAACATCCCGGAGATGAGGCATGGTTAAAATTAGACCATATGATCACACCGCTGCTTCTCAACTACTGCCAGTGCAAGTTACTCCAAGGCCAGTACTACGAAGTCATCGAGCACTGCACCTCTTTGCTCTTTAAATACGACGGTAAGATGAAACTATCCCATTGCTTCTTCAGAATGGTTTCAAAATCCATAGCTAAAGTCGCTCTGACACGACTTTGTTGAAATATAAATTAATCTTCATTTACCCAAAACGTGGGAATAAACCTGAACTATTTGGGCTTGGGTTCATCAAGAATTCCAATCACCAGTATTCTTGTACCATTTGAAGAAACTCCATTTTGTGCCACAGATAATGTAAAGGCCTTATACAAGCGGGCCAAGGCCCATGCTGCAGTCTGGAATGAGAGAGAGGCCCGAGCAGATTTTGCAAAGGTGCTGGAGCTTGAACCTTCTCTGGAACCGTCTGTTGCCAAGGAGCTCAGGATCATGGAGGAGAAGATCCGCATCAAAGACAAAGAGGAAAAGGATCGATATAAAGGCCTTTTTAGAGCACCATCTGCCACTGCCATGACAGTAAGTCCTGCAAAAAATGTTCCACAGTAACGACCATTATAAACATTTGGGTGTCTGACCTTTGATTTCCCACAGGGGTGAATGTCGCCACAGCCTGGAAGATGCCTGCCAATTTCAACAGTTGGAGGAAACAAACATTAACTTTTCTAGTGTTGCATTTACACACCCAAGCCAAACACTCTCCCCCTAGAATTCACTTTTCTTTTGTCTAAAAAACCAACCAAAAAAAAATCAGAACTAGCATTTTAAAAAGAAAAGTACTTGCTGCAGAGATTTTATTTCTTTTCAATTTGGGACCAGTAGAGAAAAGCTTTATCTCCTGATATGTTGTTATGGTCCCATTTCAGAGTGGAAGAAAAAACCCTGTAATGTTCATTTTTGGTCTTGCATTGGTTACATCAGGTTGTAATCATCTGTGTTGGACCATCAGAGGCTTCCTCATCATCCTGAGACTCACTCTTTCACTCTTCCAAGATGACAATCATTGTGTTACACATACTTAATGTATGCTGTCCCATGTTATTTCTTTATTGTATCATTATATTACTGTACCTTACGTTTGTATAGATGTATGCAATGTACAACATTTGTCGTTATCACGCTTAATTGAATTTTTCATATGAGGCTGAATGGAAATGTTGCATTTGTGATAATGTAATTGCAAATAAACATGTATATCCTCAGATTTCAATGTATTCTGACTGTTGTCACACATTGTCCTTCAAAAGGAAGCAGGTAAGCATTGACCCTGAGGCTATATTTACTTAATACATTCAAACACAACAGGTGTGACACCAATTCCATTACAACCTACAATTCATGTGCCACAAATAAGTCACAATGTTTTTTTCCCTGTTATTTAATTAAGACATACATACCGAAATTCAAAAAATCTGGTTTACAAAATTTCTATACTAAAATTCACAGAGATGTCGGAAATTCTTGTGATGACAAATGTCTAATGTGCATTTATACTATAAAATCTGAAAATGGGGATGGTCAAAAAAATTAGCAGCTTAGTGGTCAAAAGAGAAACGGGGCACAGGCTGGAAAGTCAAAGTCTTTGATCAGGTGCCATCATCAAAAGGCTGGTACGTTGAGCAGAGGACAAAGACCTTATTTCAAAATAGATATAAAACTTCTTAGCAATAGCCTGCTGTAAGATTCAGAAAGTTTGTGGCTGAACCAAGGAAAAAAGTGGAAACGACGCATATAATGCATGTATAAAAGTCTTGGGAGGAAAGATGGAGGAGCTGTTGAATGGACGATCTAGATGTGGGCCTGTTTTATACGGGAGAAAATGAAGGGTGAAGGAGATCTTTCCAAAGGGTTATGTGCGGGCGCTTCTTTCCGTCTCTGCAAGACACTCCCTGACCAGTGCACGTGCATGGATGATACCTGAATAACAGACAAGGTGCAGGGAGACAGAAATGCCGCATTCATTCATTCATTCTTTAAGCCCATTTAAATCCAACCAAGGAGGGTCAAGAGCAGAAACGTATATAATGCCACACTGATGTGCTGCTGTTGCTTGTCAACAAGCCATTTTCACGTGCATTTAATAAAGTCTTCAGTAAAAAGTGGCAGCACTAAAGAGATGAAGTTTACCTCTCTTTAGCCTCTCCATCGCACTCTTGCTGCCGGCGTAAGTGGGCCGTATCTCCCGACTCATTTCCTCAATAACAGACAGAAGTTCGCTATAGGTGGAACCTTGCGAGACCTTGACAGGCTTTGTATAGAAACAAAGTTTGGGGTGGAAACAAGAGAGATCTGTCACAACCTGCCACAGCAAAGACTTTTGGATGAGGATGACAATACAAGGGTTCATCAGGAATGACTGATCCACATCTGACTGGTTTCCTCAACAGTTTTTCTGAACAAATTCTAATCTTTAAATCTGTGTACCACTCCTGTCATCACCAACCAAGCAGTTGATCATTTTCACTAACACACCAATAATCACATAACATCTGCTGGAGGCGTCTTTAGCATCTACAATTTAAAATAACAAGCTTTAGGCACAGTATACACACCTGAACAAAACCCATGGAGGGGGGTCCAAAATCGCTGAATGCAGGTCTAAAGTTTGATGATGAGGGTAAAGACGGAGAGGGCACAGAAGAGCCTGGATAAACAGAACACACCTCAATGAAAACACCCTCATTTGAATGGTAGATTTCTTAATATTGAGGTTTTTGTTCCTTTGGCCTCAGTTTAAAATTAGCAACATTGGAACACAGACAGTCAATTTCTACATTTGCAATTCTTTGACCTGGTGGTGTGTGGTTGGAGCCGGTTGGTGCAGGAGCTATGGGTTTATAACTCATGGTGATATCAGGTGACAACTCCCCGTATGACGTACCACTTCCTTTGGTCACGTCAAATCTGTGCTTATTCAGCTTTAGTGTTGGTGATGGACTCCTAAGAACTGACACAATCAAAAACAACACAGACAAATAAATTTTATTCATACAATGGCTTTCTTCTGGCACCATACAGAACCTACCCCCAAAACATGCCAGTGGGAGGAAAAAACCCTTTGCCAGAAGGAAGCAAGTGAGAAGAAACCACTGACCTCTTACCACATGCAGCTAAACATATAAAACAGGGGACATGGGGATTGAACATGTCACCATGTTTGCAAATAATGTTGCAGTAATAAATTTCTATTTTCTTATTATAACCACTGTGCAAAGCTATGCCCCCAAGTGGCAACCCTAAAATAGTTATGACTTTGTTTGTAAAGTGATAACAGAATCCCCTTTTCAAAAATTTTAATTAAGAGAGTTTATATAATTTGCCAATAAAACATTATCTTAAATATTTTTCTGATCCCTGTGACTGATGTGTGGATGCTTTATCATGTTCCAACAGTACTATTCTTGCCTGTGCAGCCACATTTGTACAAAAACTGCTGACTGCTCACATTTCCATGCAGATATCAACAATGAAGGCAGAACAATGAATTTTGCTCTTTGCAAGTTTATTTTCATGCTGAGGGACTTTGTAATCAATTGCTATTGTGCTCACTCTTCATAACATTCTGGTCTGTGCAATTTAGAATCAAATAAATGGAGCTAGCAGACACTGCGAAAATTAATATCCATTCAAAGTAATTCCAAAACATGTTTGACCCTGACTGTATAGCAAACGCACTGTAGTCTTCCTGGCCTCTAGATGCTGCTGGCATTAGAAGAGAATATACGAAAAGGCCTTCAACTCTAAGCCTTTTATCTGCTTCCTTTATGCATATTTTTTCTACTAAAGCGAGGACGGGCATACCAGGCCCTGTAATGACGGGCTATCTGCATAAAACAACTTTAAATTGCGTCATAGCGAAGGCTGCTTATCTGGAACACCTTAGATGTTGACTTCAGTCAAATTTTAATATTTCATTCATTTATGGTGGTGTACAAGTGCAAAACAAAATTTAAATAAAATGACTTCACATAAGATTAGACAAAAGTACATGTCTCAGTGTCAGAAGAATGAGGCCTCTTTACTTACCTGAGTAGCGTCCTAACTAGCTTATACTGAACAAATTCTCAACTACTTATACTACTCGAGAATTTGTTCAGTAGTTATTACCGCCTAAAACCAGTCTTTAGAAGGTGCATTCCGTTTACTGTTGATTTTCAGTTTCTGTCGTTTAATCGGACATAAAAAGTCCGAAAGGAATACAACCATATGTCATGAATAATATAGCACATAAAGCGAAGATCAAAGAAGATTGTGATTAAATGGAAGATACGTTTACGGAGACAAAAGACACGGTGATCAATAAAAGACTTGTTCATCATTTCAGCTGTTTACTTCATTTCACTTCATATAACCGTACAAAAATATATACTGCTTTTAACTCGGGCTAGAGTTTAGATGAATGGGAAATGTTTGAATGCAGAGGAAGCGCGTTTCCAGCTGTAAAACAATAGCTGACGTTAGCTCAGGAAGGTGGCAGTTGACTACAACTTGTTAGCATTAGCCACATTAGCTTGCTTTCACCGGTTAGCATAATAATGAGTAGTGCGCAGAAAAGAACAGTGGCTGTGCTACCGATCTGTCAATAGTGTGTGACAAACTCTGGTATGTGACCATGTTAACACAGTGGGAGGAAACAAAATATGTTTTAGTTACCTTTGAGTAGACTTCTTACAGCTTCTGTGTGAAGACAGACCAGGGTCTTTCTGTGCGCGCCAATCTGCGCAGATGCGGAAGTCTGTGTCGTTCTCTTTACGCAACAACCGGTTTGACGTCACATCAAAACAGGCCAAAAATCTGAAACCTTTATCTTTTCATGTAAAAAATGTACACCCAAAAAGTGTAATTTGTGTCCCTGAGATTGGTTTAATAAGCATTATCATAAATGGAAATATGGTGTGTGATTTTATCCCAGCACTCACATAGGTTCAATTTAGTCTTTACTCATCTGCCAAAACAAGCATGTATCGATTTCAGAGACCAAACAGTGAAGTAAATGCTGAACACTGTTTGAGCTGTATTTACAGTCTTTTAAAATAACAGAGGTTTGTGAATGATGTGGCCTGCCTCCTGGCCAAGCTAACTGAAGCCTGGGCCATCCTGGAGGAAAAAGCTGGAGTCTGGGAGGACATCGATGAGGCCAAGGAGAAGGACTACAGATTGGTCGAAACAATACTGGCAAACTGGTGCCTCAAGAGGGAGGTTGGTTGGTTGACATACCTCTGCAGCGTCAAATGATGGCTTTTGGACAGTGCCTCTGGAGAAGCAAATCAAGACAGTGGCAACTCTGAGGCCCAGAGAGTGTGTTCCAACTGCAGGGGATCACACTTGTCAGCTTCCACAGGAAGGTCTACGCTAGGACACGGGGGGAGGAGAATTTGGCCAATATTTGCACCCCGGGTTCACAAGGAACTATGGGGTTTCCGTGCCAGTCGTGGAGCACTAGCCAGCTCTATACCGTCCACAGGGTGTTTGAGGGTTCATAGGAGTTTGCAGAACCAGTCCACATGTTGCTGACCTGGAAAAGGTGTTGGACTGTGTCTCTCATGGTATTCTGTGGGGGAGTGCTCCAGGAGGATAAGGTCCGTGGCCCTCTGCTGTGTGTCAGGGCTAAAAAAAAAAAGACCTGACTGTTTTTTCCTTCTGCTGGACCAGAATGCTGCCCACAGCATACTCCTGTCTGTTGTTTGGCAGCAGCTGATATAGACTTCAGCCCTAAATGTACAATAAAAGAGAAAAAAAGCCTTTTTGACATTGTTCAGAGAAAAGTTATCCAAGTTATCCAAGGTCAGAGAAAAGTATTGCTCCAAAAATGTTTCACAAAATAAAATTTTTGCTGATTTGTTTCTGTTAAGACTTTTTAAATGCAACTTTTTAAAATCCAACTCATCACAGGGCTAACCATAATGTATAGGACAGACAACCATTCACATCCATTCGTCAGATGAGTTCAGATTTGCCAATGTATGTATACCCCTAATGCATATCTTTGTAATGCAGTAGTACCTGGATGCAGGTGTGGGAAAACATGCAAACTTCACCCAGGGAAGCTCCTCGTCCAGGAACCCAGTAGTTATATTATAACACAGACTGACTACAGGCTCTTTTGTAGCAACTCTATCAGTCAAATAGAAGTTTGATGTTCACATTTATGATAATACGGTTCCATGTTTTAAAGAATGTGTTAATATAAAGAAATTGATAGAGAGCGGATTGTTCCGTGCTTTGCCCCAGGAGTTAGTGTGACCTGCCTTTTAAATTGCATATCTTTTGTTCATCACCCAGATATTGCAAAAGGAAATATTGTGTCTCAATCTGCTTTCCGCATTGTTCCACTTGTGATGTTCTATGTTTTAGTGTGACAGTAGCAGTAAAGAAATTTTTATTAAAGTAATGCAGATTAAGTAATATTTTTAATACCTAAAACAATATCTGTCATCAAATTGTATAATTCACTGCAAAGGTGACATATAGGACCTGCAGCATTTTTTGAAGTGGAACAAAGGGCTCCAAGTCTCAATCCTTGACCCACATACTGGAAGATGTCCTTCCATTTGGGGAAACATGACATTCAACCGTGTGGACACGTAGAGCTATGACAGAAACCTCCGTCAGCAGCTTAAGTGGGATGATATCACACTGGCACATCTCAACAATAGACAAAGAAGCAAGCAGGAAATCAAGTGAGAACAAATCAATTTACATTAATGAAGAAAAACAAATGGTGCAAATGCAGAATGCATAAAGTAAATGGCAGCCATCACATGGGGATGATTACTTTCTCACTAATTAGTGTACTCAAACATATTGAGTCTAGTTCCACCCTTTCAGCACTAACCCAGTGTGGTTCAATGTGTTGGCCAAGAAGCGCTGCTGCCCAGGGTTGGTTGCTCTCTCAGCTTTCCTAGTTTTAGATGACAGAAAGCAAATAATTCTCTAACATACTCGTGTGAATTTAACTGTACATGGCCTCTAAATGAAAAGTCTGGAAATGAGAAACCTTTACCTTTAAAGATTTGCAGGGAAAAAGCTACTTGCAGTTGTATTTTGAAGTTATGAGTCTGGCTAAACTACTAAGATCATACGGAATGAAATATGAGCTCCTGCATATGATCTGCATTTCAAACAGAAGAGTTGTTCACTTGTTTTTCATCAAAGCCTGGAGCACAACACAAAGCTGCTCCAGCAACCACATGAATTAAGTGCACTGGACCTCTGTCTGTCTGTTTGTCCGTCCATCCGTCCGTCCACCTTCCTGTCTGTCTGCCTTCCTGTCTGTCTACCTGCCTGCCTGTCTCTCTCTCTGTCTGTGTGTACTAGCACGTAAACTGGCATTTTTGGTTTCCAACATGCCTAATAGAATTACTGCTGACACATGATTTTACCTCTGTCATAGCACCGATGGGGACAGCAGCTCTAACATCCCCTTTGACTTTTTCCCCCTTTGTACTCTTTGATATTGGTGAAAGCTAGTTATCAACATTCTTGAAGTTCTAAAAGATTTGAAAACACATGTTTACTCAGCTGTGAATGAGCAGTGGTCACAGAGTTCATGAATCTGCCTCCTCTCACCTCAAAATTTAAGGGCAATGAAATAAAGCCAGGGAATACCTGCAAGACAATGTTACATCCATTCATAAACATGGAAATCATTTGTTTAGATTTTTAAAAGTGGGTAATGTCAGCACCACTGTTGCCCCCAGGAGTGATGCTCTAAGGCTGACAAATAGTCGTTCTCATCTTGATCCATTTTACAATGAGGGTTTTTTTATTTTTTTAATGAACATTGTGTTCCTTATATTAACCTTAATTCCCTATAACCTATAATAACCTTAATAATTAATTAACCTTCACTCATATTGTTGTGAGTGGCAGCATCTGCAGTTGGGTCCCAGACACCCCTTTACCCTCTCAAATGTGGCGAGAGGCTCTTATTAGGAGTCTGTTCCACAACATTCAGCATTCACAAAATCATTTCAACTCATGTTGTTCAGCAGCACCGGGAGCTCATTCAGTCTCATCAGGAACAGAGATAGAGAACGTGTTTTTAACAAAGTCCAACATGAGCAGAAAATAATTGTAATTTAGATACTGTAATCTTCAATGTTTCTGTTTCTCGGACTTTATGAGACAGTTATGATTTATTGTCTAAACACCTGAAGCATTTTTCCAGCCCTGGTGGTCACATGACTCCGTGCTCTAGCTCCTCCCATTGACTTGTGCTGAAGGTCATTGCGAAAGATTCTGTGCCTCAAACTGATCCCAACTCTCCACAGAAACATTTAGTGGTATAGGTGCGTTACAGCCCAGTGGATTTATGTTAGATTCAATCGTAGATCAATGTTTTTAGGTGGAAGTAAGTTGGACCTGTGGCCGCTTGAATAGAGCTCAAAAATGTGATGAGGCCTCTTAGGATAACATTGGACAGGTCACAGCACATCTATAGGAATTAATGGGAAAGGCCTTGGTGAGGTTCACCTTATCTAAAATAAACATTTCGATGGGGCTTTGGCCTTTGATTTTTATGATCAAAGCTCAAATGAGTTGCATAGTATGAGTCTTAACTTTAGCCAGGAAGCAATGATGGAAACAAAATCCAAAACCAAGGTGAGATATGAAGTTTATCAGCCACTAAGGTAACTTGACTCATTCCAGAGACATTAGAGTCTGAAGAAGTGAAAAAGCTTCTCTGATGAGAAGACCTGTCTTCCAGTTTCTATAACATCCCACCAGACTATGCTGGACCTTAACAGAAGACAGATCTGGATGCTAGAGATCCTATATGGAAACAATAAGCCAAGTCAGCAAATAAAGCTTCAATTCATGATCATCGCATGCTTTTTTTTTCTGAACAGACACCAAAAGCAAGTGAAAAAAAGGTCAAGAAGGGGAAAACTTCACAGGTGGTTGATGGTTTGTCGACAGCAGGCATGACCAAAGATCAGGTGAAAGCAGCCACGGAACAATGCCAACAACGCTATCATCAGCTTAGCTATGGCAGGCTGTGGCATAATTTAATATGTGTGTGTGTGTGTGTGTGTGTGTGTGTGTGTGTGTGTGTGTGTGTGTGTGTGTGTGTGTGTGCCTGTGTTCCAGCTGGAGGAGGACATCTTTCGCCTCCGAGAGGACCTGGTCAGAGTATGTGAGGAGAAGACTTTCTTCCAGCAGGAGAGAGACAAGATCCAGAAATTCTGTGAAATCTCCAAGAGGAGCCTGGAGAAGGCAAAGGATGAACTGAGGAACCGACAGAAGGAGAGGGAGGATGAACAAGACCGCCAACGAGTGGAGATCACCGTGAGGAAACACTAAGTTTTTTAAGTTGATCGGATGCAAATTCAGTCAGAGGTTTGGAGAACGTGCAGAATAAATTCACTTTAAATGTCCAGATAAACTTTGCTCATGAAGGAGCCACAGGCGTTTCACTGGATCTTTGCTGTTCAGGAGTTCAAGCAGAAGCTGAAGAACGTGCTATCTGAGCAACACAATGCCACGGCTGAGATGAAGATGGAGGGTGTGGCTACAGCCATGCTGGTCCAGAACCGGAACATGGAGGTAGAGCTTGGCCTTCGGAGGGACAGTCACAGCCTGAATGCCAACCAGAGAGAGAAAGAACAACACACCCAGAACTCCTTTAGAGAGCTCCAGCTGGTGAGAGCAGCTTCAGCTTCTCCCTCCCCAAAGGTCACTTCCTATTTGTTTACCAGTTCTATTCTTCTTCTCCACAGAAGCACCAGGTGGAGTTAATGGACCTGGCCAGCAGCTATGACAGGAGAATCAAAGGTGAGTCAACAAATCTGAAGCTCCAAAACTGTGGAAACACTCCTCCTCCTGTTGTCTGGACAGAAACGGAGGAGAAATATCTCAAAAACCTGCAGTCAGTGCTGGAGGCAGAAGGGAAGCAGCGACAGACTGAGATAAAAAAACTGGATGAGGAGATGAAAACTCAGATGGTGACCCTGGAAGAGGAGCACGGCCGAGCCCACAGAGAGGCTGAGGAGTACTACTCTGCTGTTCAGAGGAAGCTCCTAGAGGATCAGAAACTTCTGAAGGTGAACGCACGTCTGTATGAGTTCAGGACAGCTTCATTTAGTTAGATGTTCTTTAAAGGTTTTTTAATGTTCCTGCTGAGATGGTCAAATATCCGCAGAAATCACCTCAAAGTTACTGTTGAACATTTCAAACATGGTTTTCAGTTTTCTCCTCACTGAACACATTTAAAGTTTTTAGCTTCATTAGTTGTGAAAGCACATTTTTGAAGGCACTGATGTGTGAGCCTTAGTTGGTTTGTCAGAGGGAGCTGGCAGAGGCCACCATGGTTCAGACACAAGCTGGCAGAGAACTTGCAGCAGCTGAGCAGGAGAACAGACGCCTGCGTGAAGCTGTGCAGAAAGCTGAACACAAACTCATTCAAGCTCAGGAGCAGGCAGAACAGTCTAGGAAGGAGAAGGCCAGGATGAAGGTACGTTGGCAGAATTGCTAATTTCAGATTTGCTGAACAAAATCATTTGACTTTAACCCACATAGCAGACTCTGCTGCTGTCATTCCAACAGGTAAGAAATGTACGTGGCAGACAGGTGGAAAAAGAGCTGAGAGACCAGAAGGTGGAGCACGAGCTGCTGCGGCAGTGCTGCTGGGAGGTAAGGTGACACCTGCGTCGCTGGTGCAGCTTCCAGATGTTGACCTGAACATTCCTGCAGCTGGAACGAGAGCGTGACAAGCTACTGAGGACACAGACATACACCATCCTGGAGCTGGAGCACAAGAAGGTATCAGAACTGAAGAAAACTGTGCAGAAGAGAGAAGCGCAGCTGTACGCAGTGCTCTCCACCGCCA
Organism: Takifugu flavidus; assembly: GCF_003711565.1. Taxonomy (NCBI): domain Eukaryota; kingdom Metazoa; phylum Chordata; class Actinopteri; order Tetraodontiformes; family Tetraodontidae; genus Takifugu; species Takifugu flavidus. The sequence continues at coordinate 9,606,165 of NC_079525.1, forward strand.
ACCTGGATCCGACCACAGCTGCCAACGCCACCCAGAAACTCCAGGTTCCAGTTTCAGTTTGGCTAACTCTTCCCAATAACAACACAAACTCACAGGAGGTTTTCCTGATTTTAGGACATTTTGGATTCCAAAGACGCCACCATCAAGGCCCTGCAGAGGGAGCTGAGCTCTGCCGGACCCACCTAAGGAGGCAGGGCACTAAGACCTGATGATCATACACAGCTCTAAATGTGACGTGAAGACTGGCATCCAGGATGACATCAGGACTGTGACCCATATTTAGAGAGAGAAGCATCAGATTGCCTGACAGCAGTGCTGAGGAGGCACCAAGAAACTTGAGGATTCTATTATGTCCAAGGTTAGTGTTCTATGTTTGGGACAGCTAAACACAGACTGGCTGGTGTCCTACATGTCCGACCTCCCGCTGAGGGAAGTGAACTGCTGCTGCTGCCTTTGTGTGACTTCTCCTGTGCAGACTAGGAGGTGGTTAAACAAATATGTGCCAGAGGAATGTGGCCTTTGCTCATCAAGGCAAAGTAGCTGCAAAATCAGTGTGGAATTATTTATAAAACACTTTTGGACATGTTAGCATCAGGTGTGTTCAGAAAATTGAAGGGAAAATGAGAAAAAAATGCAAACATAACTAAACTGATTCATTTTTTAAGCATTATTATGGAATGTTTTCTGATTTAATGATAGTTCAACATTGAAACCTTATTTGGCATGCTCATCTTTTCATCTTAATGTCTGCCTGACATCATCATCTGTCTATCATCTTATAGATAACAGAAACTGCACAAACTGAGCTTTCGAAGAGAAAATGTTCCAAAGATCAGACCTAACCAACCCACTCTTCTACAGTTTATACAGGCACTGTGGTGTTAAGGAGTGTCTTATGCCAACAAAGTGGTCAGTTAGAATCACTTTATATATATAGGTCCTTGCGGGTTGTGTACTGGCCAATAATCTGCTGTGTGTAGGTATAGGCAAGTTACATGTAGTGAAGCTACAGGGTACAATGAATTTGGATGGATGGATGATAGCATCAGAATTAAGGTAGACTCCTATTTTATTGAACAACGGGCTAAAAATATACAGATGTCTTATTTTTGTTGGTGGCATCACAAAAGATAAGACTGAATCAAGATCATTTGCTGTCTAAATACATTTATTATTGGAACCACAATTACAATAACATATTGGCACCGCCTGTTTGAAGCCAAGCAAATTTCACCAGTTTTTCACAAGACGTGCACAAAGACGTTCTTTTAAAAACATTTCTTTTGTCTGGGACACAACACATTCACAAACGCAGAACTACAATATTCTCACACAATATTTTTAATAGTGGAAACTATTACAGTATTATTGCAGTTGGTTTGTTTGTTTCTTTCTATAAGAATACTTCACATGTCTTCACTATGTCAGATAAAAACTGCAATAGAAAAGGTTGCTTTGCAGACTTTATGGTACTATTTACGCTATAAAATTTTATTCACGAAAGAACTATGAGCCGTTAATGTATAATATTTGAATGTACCTGAGGTTAGCCCTTCAAATTTTACAGCTGATGAACAAAAAATGGCCACTGAAGGAAATGCCGTACACCAGTCTTGATATATCATATTTGGTCTGTCATCACCACGTTTTAAAAAGTGCAGAATGTTAATTAAAAAGGAAGCCAACACCTAAGAGAAATCTTTCTTTTTGGAGATTCACAGCAACGACAGGAACAGCAACAGTAGTTTTGACATAAGATACTGGGGATGACATGGTTGCCTCTCACAGTGTGAAGACTCCTAACCTGTAAATATACAGATATGCACATTGTGGTCATTTCACTGCGTTTAACCCATCCCGAAGGGCTAGTGAGCAGCAACCATGTGGGTCAGTGGTCGAACCTGTGACTTTTGGTTCCAAGGTCATTTCTCTAATCCCTGTTGCTAAACCAGATGTTGAAATTACCATAATAAATTGTTTAAATTTGCCACAAAATCCTTGGTATGGCTTTTATTTATTTTTGATTAGTGGGATAACAAAACAAGAGAGCTCTTGCTCGTGGTGAGCACCAAGCTCAGAATACCAAAAAACAACATCTGGTCTCATCATGTCAGTATTGTGTCAGCTTATGGCAACGATGGGCTCCACTGAGAGTATGTCAGTTCTGCCTGTGAGGACATGCCCAGCAGTGAAGAGCACGTGCGCATCCTTACTGTTGTGGCATTGACTGGATGAGGCCTGCCTCTGTTTTGAGGATGAGTTTCCTGACTGGGATAGCACACACCTTGGCCTTGAGCTTTCATGGGTATCAGGCCAGGCGACCCTGTGGCACGGACTGCAAGCTGCAACAGGGCGAAGGTCCGGCTCCAGTTTAATCACAGCATTCTTCCTCCAACACATGTCAAAGAGGAGCCTCAGCTCCTGACGGAAGGTGGGATTCAGACAGCAGTAGATAAATGGGTTGTAGCAGGTGGAGCTCATAGCCAGCCAGTGAAAACAGAAGTAGAGAGCATTAGAGGACTGAATGGTGTGACTGGACAGCAGGACCACGTAGCAGTTGAGCGGGAACCAGCAGATGGCGAAAACCCCAACAACCAGGAGTAACATGGTTAATGTTCGCCTTCGCTTTTTCCTCTGGGCTGCGTACTGAGCGGTTGTTGTGTCGCCGATGGAGTTGTGACGCCACAGTCGGCAGGCAACTGTAGTGTATGAGGCAGTGATGATGAGGAGAGGCAGCATGTAAAGAAGTATGAAGGTCAAGAGGTCAATGTACTGCCAGTAGACATCTGATGGTTCTGGAAAGTCTGGGACACACAAGCTGCGCTCCTTTTCCTTGCTGGTGTGGACAAAAGTGGGAAGGAATATGGATTAGGCTCATTTCATAGGAGAAAAACTGAAATAAAAACTTTCTTTCTACTTAATTAGGTCAGTCCAAATACACAAGTAGCATAAACACACACAGGTCCAGAAAAAGATGCAATGTCGAAGATCATTTCCCAAAATGTTTGTTTTTCCATCCATCCATCCATCCTCTACCGCTTATCCGGGGTCAGGTCGCAGGGGCAGCAGCCTAAGAAGAGAAGCCCAGACTTCGCTCTCCCCAGCTACTTCTTCCAGCTCATCCGGGGGGATCCCCAGGCATTCCCAGACCAGTCGAGAGACATAGTCTCTCCAACGTGTCCTGGGTCACCCAGGGGGCATCCTAACTAGGTGCCCAAGCCACCTCATCTGGCTCCTCTCAACACGGAGGAGCAGCGGCTCTACTCCGAGCTCCTCCCGGATGGCAGAGCTTCTCACCCTATCTCTAAGGGAGAGCCTAGTCATTCCCTGTAATCAGGGTGACCCCTCCCATATGCCGAACACACAATATGAACATATGTGGAGGGGACCCCATCTTGAGCAATGTGAGCAAACTTTGCAGAGCTCCCCACTGTGAGAATTGTGTAGATGACGCCCCATTTGGCTCGGTTAACCCATTATGAGGCATGAATACAGTTAGCAAGAGCCTAACCTGCTGGTGCAGAAGTGGTGCTGTGATCTGCTAATAATTGTGCTTAATAACATTTGCAAATCTAATCCAGAGTTGTCAGATGTAAATTAACTTTTGATTTAATAAACCCTTTGCAATTTTTGTCACACCTGTGGGTTAAGTTGGCCCTTTTTTGTCCTGTCTCCATGTTGGTTTTGTGACTTCCTGTTTTATTTTGAAACTAACTCTCCTCTCGTTTCAGGCCACTCACCCTTCCTTATGTGTCATCAGTCCAATTGTCTTCCCTGATTCCTGATTGTTTCCAGCTGTTCCCCATTACCCCCCCATGTGCTTATAGTCAGGTGTCTCCCTTGGTCCTGATTGAGATTGAGTGTATTGTGTCTTTTGTCATGATCACCAGCTTGTCCTTCATAGTCACGAGAATCTTAGAAACTTTCACAGCCTTTGTTTTTCTGGTTCCTTGTAAAAGAGTGTTTTTTATTGACTTTGCCCCCTTTTTTTTGGATTTCTTTAGTTTAGTCGTTTTTTCTGTTTCATCCCTCCTTGGAGGCGTCTTGAGTTCAAATAAAGACTGTTACTTCCCGAAACTCTGCACTTGAGTACTGAGTGAGTCTTGTCAATTTTGCCATGAAGACACAGATCTCTCTGCCATCCATATGTCTCAGCCAAAGAGAAGCTACTTCACAATTCTGGACAAACAAACTTTGTCAAAATGAAAAATACACATTGCACGGTTGTACCTGTAGGTGAAGGTCAGCAGTTTCTGGTAGATTGCATGAGGGAGAGAGAAGCAGCTCGCCATGATCCAAATGAGAGTGACCCAAAGCCCACCTTGTGAAAGCGTCATGCGAGGTCTTAAAGGATGTAAAATCACCTGTAAGCATTCAGACAATCATGGTGGTAAATGTTGATCACCACACAGTCAATCCACCAAAAAAAAACAAAATGGTTGTAATATAACCTTGTGGGAAAGTTTGCTTTACTGTTATATATATACTGTATATATAGTAATCAGCATACTCATTTTTATTTTTTTTCCAAATGGTGTCAGTTTACTAAACATTAAACAGAATCATCCACTCACCATCAAAGGTTCATACAAACAAGAAATGCGAGGGGAAAATATGTTACTTTTGCACTAAATGGTGCCTGAGATTTACAGAAAATACTTTAATCATGGGAACAGATGTATAAAGCGATGTATATATGATGTAAATACAGAAACAGTATAAATAAGATGTAAATACAGAGACAGTCCAAACTGTGCTAAATTAAACCCTAAGCTGCATCCAAACTCGCCCCATTCCCTATATAGTGCACAAAGTAGGGAGTACAACATTCTGTACACTATTTAGTGCACTCATTGTATTCCATAATGCATTGTTAAAAGTTGTGTATGGAACAATATGTACATCATCCTTTTCAGAGCTAAATATGACTTTAATGATGAATGAAGGTAAATATTAAGAACACAGAACATCAACCTGAAAAGACCACCAAAAGAGTGTTAGAAAAAGCAAAGATGAGAGAGTGAAAAAGAGAGTGAGGCCACACCAGCAACAAGACCGAGCCCACCACCATCAGATGTGTTGCTTTCAATTGAGGGGCCCCTCTGCATATTGACTTTAACATAATCTATATATCCTAATCTTTTATCTCTTGTACCATTGATTTGTGCTCTCAAGAGCGAAACATCAATATTTTCCTGATCATTGTGTTCCTCTGTGCAACACTGACTGGCCAGAGTGCAGCAGAAGCTCATACCACAGGTAACATCTTCAAGGTTTCTTTAGGTCTGAAGAAACAACTGTTGTACATACAGTATAATATAGCTCTTTCTTCTTGTCCACAATGAAGAAAAAACATTCTATAGATTGAATGGAGCTGGCGAGACATTAAAGGCGTCAGCCTCAATGACCTCATCAATGAGCAGTAAGATTTGGCCGATGCAGATCTCACCCTCTTGAGAGTCTCTCCTCACCACACGCTCAGTCATCCAGAGCTCAGAGATGCAAACTGATGTGGGTTGTCAGGTAGGACAAGTACTTTTCTCCATTCAGCTCTCCTGGTTTTCAAGAGTCACTCTCATCATCTCATCTGTCCAGAACCTTTGAAAATTCTGTCTTCAGATATGTTTTGACTAGATTCTTCCTGCTCTGGAAGGATATTCATAATTTTTGACTTTCCAGAGTATGATACTTCACAGACTACAAGCCCCCTCCATAGACCTGTGACAGCTCCACCTCCTTTTTCTCGATCCCACATCTGCACAGAGGCACCCCCCTCCTCCAGACAACCAGCACAGAATGCAAAGCTCTGGGTCCTGACAACATCCCTCACTGTTTACGATTACGACTGCACAGGAGAATGTGCAGATGTCTTCAAAAACATCTTTAAGACCTGCCTGAGTTAGGCGGTTGACCTCACCTGCCTCATGGCCGCCACCACCATCATTCTGCTCCTGAAGAAGACAGCTAGTCATTCGTCTACCCACCCCCACCCTGGATCCCTTCCCGTTCGCACACTGGTCCGGTCGCCCAACCAAGGATCTCATCATCCTCGCTGTCCACACAGGGCTTTATGCATCTGGACAATAATTTTGTTACATCCCCCCATTCACAACAGCTCAGTGTCAACTGTATTTATAGATTTATCATTTTACTGGGTTGTCCAGCATCTTTGCTCATTTAGTTATATGGTATTATCATATATTTTATAGTTATTGCTGTTTTTTTGCACCTATACACATATATTCGTCCTGTGCCATATTATATAATCTTGCAGCAAGTGTTTTTTAGTTTAGTTTTATTCAGTGTTTTACAGTCTGTACTCCATTTGTTCAGGAGTTACAAAAGACAAGAAAGCTTTATTTATCAATTGTGCAAAACATGAATAGACTTAAATCTCTTTTTTGACCGATTTTGCCAGAGGAAAAGAATCTGCCTAATAATTAGATAAGAACGCAGTGTTGATCTTCTTGGACCACAGTCTCCCTCACAACTGCACAGCTACACAAGTACTCATCACCTAATGTGCTTAAATCCAATAAGCATTCAAATTTATAGTAATTTTTTTTATTGAAAATATCAATTAAAATGAGAATCACAGGTTTTGAAGACATAAATGGTTAGCAGTGGTGCTAGTAGGGGGAGTGCAGGAGAAAAAACATCACATGTTGAGGAACTTTAGTGTTCGTGTCAATAAGGTCTAATGAAACACTGACCTGCCTCTGAAGATGCTGCTCCAGGCTATTTATCTAGGAGCATCACCTCCAAACTGAGCTTTCTCTGACATCAAGTCCAAGAACATCTAGTTAGAAACTGCAAACTTCAATGTTCAAATCCAAATGACGCTGCGGAACTGCTTGTGCTCAATCAACTCAATCAGGCCTCTGTTACCCCACTGGGTCATGGTTTCCTCTCCTCTCCTCTCCTCTCTCTCCTCTCCTCTTCTCCTCTCCTCTCCTCTCCTCTCCTCTCCTCTCCTCTCTCTCTACCCAGCCGGCCATCAGCAATGAGCCTGGTCCTGCTCAAGGTTTCTTCCTGTTAAAGGGGAGTTTTTCCTTGCCACTGTTGCTTGTCTGGGGTTAGGCCCTGGGATTCTGGAAAGCGCCTTGAAACAATTTTGATTGTAAAAGACACTATATAAATAAAGATTGTTGATAAAGATCGATTGAAGGTTGCAGCCAGCCACGTCATCTGTCAGTCAGATACAGCTTTCAAGGTCCAGATATACTGCTACTGTACCAGATTTAAAGCTAAATCTGGCAGATTTTTGAGTTAAAGAGGAGTTTTCAAGATTTTTCAAGAGTTAAAGATTTTTCAAGATTAGTTAATTTGCAAATTCCGAGAAATTAGTTTTGGTTTTATGATACAATTATTCTATATTAATGTCAACTTGTTTTTTTGTTTTTTGTTTTTTTTACATAGGAGGTTTGTTTCTTTGGACCTCATGGTCAAACACCTCAAGAATTCTTCCTCATCATTTTTCTTGTGCTTCTGCACATCTGGAGTCTGTAAGTGGGGGCGTTTCAGCTCATCACAAACCTGTCGTCTATCCAGTGAGATTGCCGTTAGCGTCAGGGTGGAGACATGCAGCGAGCAGTACTGGACGAAGCGACTGATGTGACACATTATCCTCCCAAACACCCAGGTACTGTTCACAAACCGGACCTGAGGCGACACACACACACACACACACACACACACACACACACACACACACACACCACACACACACACACACACACACACACACACACACCAGCGTCGAAATAACATCTGGAAGCTAAACATGTTAAATATATTGTTAAAAAATATTAAAGATTAGTACATCAAAATGAACATCTGAACACGCACGCACGTAAGTCCCTGTATGCGCGCGTGCGCGTCCATCTCCTTTGTTTATATTCAGACAGAATATTTATCCCTCTGGATGTGCTCTGATGTGCAACTTTTTAGACCCCACGACAAACTCATTAATCAGTTATGTAAAGAAGAGTCATAAAGAAAAAACGCACAAATTGGTGAGAGGTCATCGTACCAGAGTGAACGGGGTGTTCAGCACCGTGATGAAAATATCCGCCACTGCAAGGTTCATAATGAACAGGCTGGTGGCGGACGGGCTGCGCTTTTTCTTCAGCACTACGTGACACACCAGGACGTTTCCAAACAGGGAGACAGCGATGATGAGTGAGTAAGCGGCCACCAGCAGCGCCTTGACACCCCCGTCCTGCGACTCCCTGCCTTGGCGCTTCTGGCTGGCGAGAGAACGCCAGTGCTCCAGCATTCTGTCGTCAAAGTCCATCAGTAAGACATCGGAAGTGCGATTATCCTGGTGCACAGAAACATTCTGCAACCGCTCCGCTGAAGATGTTGAGGAGTCGTTTACCGGGTACCAATCTGTTGCTCCCGCAGCTTCCAGGCTGCCAGTAATCCAGAGCAGCGCGGACAGCTTTAACCGTGCGCAAACACTTCGCATTTCACTTGATTCTACTTGTTCTCCTCTTCCACTCCTGTAAAACCCTGCTGTGATCTCTGTGATTCCTGTCTCAAAGAAACGTGCAACAGGTTACCGAGCGCGACTCTGGCAGGAGGCTTTTAGAACCAGGAATATCCGCGGGGGGGCATCGTTGCGCGCGCGCGTGTGTGTGTGTGTGTGTGTGTGTGAGAGAGAGAGTGTGTGTGTGTGTGTGTGTGTGTGTGTGTGTGTGTTGGGGAAGGGGGGCAAACACACACACGGACCCTGGACTTAAGAGGAGACCGTCCTATCAGAGAAAACGCACACAGATTATGATGACAGTAATGTGATTTCCCAAGTTTAACTTCTTATTTCAAATTTCAGCCAATCTCACAAAAATCAAGTTAGGTTTTTTTTAAAGGGGGTGATTCCTTCTTGTTAGAAGAAAGAGAAGAGCCACAGTTCGTTTCAAGTTTGAAGTATTTCACAAAAAAACTCGGAGGTTCCAACACACATGTTTGCTTTGTTTGGAACTGTAGGAGTTATAGCAAGAGTCAAAAGAAAAACTCAACCAAGACTACTGACTAGACAAAAATAGTGAACAATCCATAGACAGACAGAAAGAGATGCCAAAGGATGAAATCTACATTCATCTGTACAAAAAGAAAATACTACTACAGTTATTTTTTCAGTGCATTGGTTTCTGGGGAGTCAGGGCGCAGTTTTAACAGTTGCTTGGGACAGCACAGGTTTGGTTTGTATAGGGTCGGTGGGGAAGGGGGACGTCATGAATCGGGTGCAGCCTGTTTGGTCTCTCTCTGGTATCTCCGAACAGGCCCACAAGGACTGAGGCATTGTCTTTGTGGACTGGTGGCAGCACAACCCTCCAGATCAATGAGGTGGCGCTCTGCTGTAGGCACAAACACTCTTCTCCACCGGTGATGTACAAGTACCTGAGATCTCACTAGAACACAAAAACTTGTATATGTGTTATATTGATGTGTATATTGGAATGTACGGTATATTGTGCTGCTGTAACACTTCCATTTTCCACACTGTGAGATTCTAAATTATGTTAGTCCTATTCTTCTAACGCAGCGAATTATTGCAGCAACGTCTCTTTTCCTATGAATCAATTTCTTATTTAATTATTAATTTTGTTTATATTTATCTTTAATTTGTAGTTTAAAAATGTCCGTTTGGTGGCAGAAGCGAGTAGATCCACTGTTTATATGACAACATTGTAGAAGAAGAAGAGAAGGACGAGCGTGGAGGATACGGTGCGGACCGATTATTGATGATGGCAGCACTGGCCCGAGCAAAAGAAGTTTTTAATTCAGAAAGGGTGGAAGTCAAGAAATTTTAAAGCATTTATAGAACACAGGATTATTATAGGGGATCTTGTTTTTTTGTAACTGGAAAAATCTTTCTGACTGTAACTGCACAAGCTTACGCCCTAAATCCAAATCAGGAGGGGGCGGTAGTGTTCGCGGGGTAGAAAACCGCCATAAAAAGAAGAAGAAGAAGATTCGCTCGCAAATTTATTCCACAAATTTATAGGAACGCTGGTCAGAATTTGCAGAAAAGGTGAGCCCAAAACCTGTGGGGGCACAGTGTTTTTAATGATCAAAGATGATAAAAATACGCCTGCATTTGTAGTTCAAACAAATTTAAGAACATTACTGAATGTTGCTAGGGAAGGTCAGGTTAAAACTGCCTCCATTCAGGGTAAAAACTCTTTTTGCTGTCCCCTTGAATGAAGCAGCAGTTTTGCAAATCTATTCCTGCTACTCTCAAATACTCCAACCAGCTGCACTGACCAGCAGTTGTGATGCATCCAGGGAGTTTTATATTATTTCTTCTGGCATATTTAAGGGATTTCCAGTGTGAAAATTTTATATAATTGGCAGAAATAACAGAAGATGGATTTCCCTGAAGATTTCAACCAGCTTGAGCTTCTGAATACGCATGATCACCTGATCCCCAGAGGGGCCAGCAGCCTGTGGTCTGGGAGCAAAGGAGAGGAGGAAGAGTTTGAGGAGGAAGAGTTGCTGCACAGTGAGGAATGGTATCTAGAAAAAGAAGGGGCTCTTCAAGACAAACCAGAGGAGCTCATTCTGTGGGCAGCTGAACACAATCGGGTAAGTGGAGCGTTATTTTGTTCTGCGATGTGTTTGCGTATACTGTATTTTTGTAGGAATTATTTATTTTTTTAGGTAAAACAGAAGAAAACTTTTAATTTACATTGTTTAAAACACACTGAGTCAATCTTGGAGTATAACAGATACTATATAAAAAGTTGATAGAGAATAATAATACTAGCCATTGTTAAGAAATGAAAAATGTACAGATAGATTATAAAAGGATAGGTGCAGACATTAATGTCTCCTGGTAGCATACAGGTTAGGTTAGGGTAGGGGGGTTAGTTTGGATGGTTGGGACTAGCCTGAATTGGGGTTAATGTTGGAGCCAGCCAGGACATCAACCTTCTGCCTCCCCCCTCGTTGGTCAATAACATGTTCCAAGCCTTCACAACAGGAAAACCCTTTGCTTCTCTTTAAGAATGTTTTTATTCTAACAAAACATCTAAGCTCTCAGTGGTTCTACAGAACTAGGAGGAATCTCTGACATGTCCTTTTCAGTTTAAAGGGGACTGATTACATTACTTTACTCTCTGCATTAAAATTCAGTGCCGCTTCTGATGTAATTTGATTTTAATTAAAAAGGTGGGACTGAGGCTTTTGTCTGTGAGACGACACTTGCGCAGCCCTGCAGTGCCTACACTGCTTACACATTGAGTGTTCTACATACTAAGTAATAAGCACTTTGCTCCTATATGCCGCCAAATTCCAACAGTCGGTAGACAAGAAAAGCTAATTGCATATTGATTAAGTTAATGTCTTAGAGAAAGTAAACAAATAAAATGGATAAAGCTTGAACACTTGAAAATTGTCCAATCAATTCCACCTAACTCAAAGAAATCGTGAGTGGAGAATCCAACATACAGTAAGCTTCTGTACGTTTTCACTGTTTTTTAACACATCTGGTTGCTATGGTTCCTTTGGGGAGAGAAATGTAGAGACAAAAGCAAGTTCAGCTGTACCTCCATTTACAGACGAGACGTTCTTGTGAAGGTGGCAGATACGATCATTACCTCGTCGCCCTTCTGAAACTTTTACAGATGCTCATGTTGCACACAGCCGATGGTTTGTGTTTTATAGGTCTCATTTACTCCCAAGAAGTTTCACTCCTTGTTTGCTTGTGAGGATGTTGCGAGGTAATTCATGTTTCAAAAAACTTTATTGTCCATCACATAGTGGCAGCTCAAAACATAAATGCCATGAAGACATAAAAACAGATTCAAACCACCATGGTTTTGCTTTGAACAAACAAACAAAGCAAAATATATCCATCTCATTAGTTTGAAGTGTGTTTTTTAATGTCTCTGTGTTTGTTTTGAGCTCTGTCACTACACAGAACTTGTATCCACCAGTCCTGAATGACCTCTAGAGGTCATTGATGTTTTACCTTTTCATTGCAATCAGTTTGGGGCAAACTTAGTACTTTTTTGATGCTCTGTAAACAGTACAAAAGTAAATAAAATAATTTAAATAGAAATATTGCAGTTTTGATGCATTAAAAATGACCACTCAGAGAGGAACAGATGGAACAAAAGTAGAAATCTCATCAGTGTTAGCATAGATACCTACTAATAAATCCTTTTAGCAGAAGATAGAATCTGGGATGTTGCTCTTGCAGAGCCTCAGAACAGTCCGTGCTGCGGGTTGGTGAAGTCCCTGATTATGCTGTGGGTTCTGCTGTGACAGAGCTTGAGAAGAGAAATGTCTTTTTGCCACCCCCTTCCCCCCCGACTTTAATAGATGCAACTCGTTTCAGCAAACCAAGGCTCCCAGGGGTGGGAGTTAAAGTAGAGGGACTAAGCCTAATGCTGGCCTGGCAGAACACCACGGTTCCCCTGTGGCCCCATGGCCCCCAACTGGCCCCTTAAGTGACTAAAACTCTCCCTCTCCTTAACTAACATCAAATTGACTCCATGGAGAAGCACACAGTTACCCTAAAGAACAAAAATATTGTAGCAGTTTGGTATTTTATCCAACCTAAAGTATCAAAATTAACTAGCAATGGTTTGTTTTGACTTTGAGTATGGCTGTGATTTTCTTTTAGATTTCAACTATTCACCGTCTGTTAGCCGAGAGTCCATCGTTGGTGAACTGCTGCGATGATGACGGTTACACTCCGCTGCACCGCGCCGCATACGGCGGCCACGTGGATGCCCTTTCTGCTTTACTTGCTGCTGGGTCAAAGGTCAACCCGCAAACCATCGATGGGTGGACGCCCCTTCACAGCGCCTGCCGCTGGAGTCGCGTCGCTGTGGCGAGCCTCCTACTGAGACATGGAGCCCAGCTAAATGCTCAGACAAATGGAGGACTTACGCCCCTGCACCTGGCTGCTTCTCACACCAGTTTCTTTAAAGCAGACTCTGTTCACACGCTGGAGCTCCTACTGTCTCAACGCCACCTGAAGCTCGGGCTGCGCAGCAGCAGCGGGGAAACCGCTGGCGAGGTGGCTCGCTGTAGCGGCCTCCATCACTTCCTGTTTGAGATGGTAGATGAGTGTGTCAATGTCGTTCCCGTGCCATGAATGAATGTAAGTATTTAACATACTGGAGCAATGTATCAACCAAAAAGACATGTTTCACAACATGGCATGAATAATGCAGAGTACTTTTCCTGCTCTATTCTATTATCATCTTCTCTGTATTCAGATTATCCTTTTCTTTTTACTGTTCAGGTGTATATTTGTGATTTTAATTAAATAATTCTGCCAGAATGTACAGTTCCCTTTGTCTCACCCCAACAGCGGGTTAGTGTGCTGCAGTGTTCATGAAGGATGAGGACATTGTCTCCTTTTTCTGTTTCATGTGTCACTTATACTGTTGTGGTTCGTCTAAGAAGGTTTATGAAATGTCCTTTAGAACACATTTTTGTGTGGTTCTGAACATGTTCAGGAATTAAACGGCATTTGAAGGCTCTCTGCCTGATGTTTAATAGCTCTGGTGCTTTAAATCTTGTGTTCATGATGTTTTCTGAAGCCTAAAGGCAAAAGACCCAAACAGGCTGGAGCCTGGGGGACCCAGGGTTTGAAGCGCCACAGGCCTTATGCTGTATTGATTAGATGGTTGCGACCTTCAGTGTTGATTTTGAGCTTATTACTGAAGCTCCTTCAATTTTTGTCTCCATTTACTGGCTCACTCTGAACCCCCACCACCCTCCCTGAGAAAGGAGCTGGACTGACCTGAGCTTTTCTGGTTTAACCATCAGCATTATGGTGGTTTCTGTAAATGGATGTTTTTATATCATTATTATTCTGATCCAGTCCTCAGTTTTCCTGCTGTGAGTGACTACATGGCTAAAAGAGGAACATTATCTCCAGCATGTCAGGAGCTGCCGTGAATCAAGCTTACCTTTGGAAATAAAGCTTCCTCTTTGACTCTTCTTAAATGACCAACCTTGAATAATTCCCTGGAGGACAAATTGAATGCTCAGAGAGTGGTCAGTTATGTTGCCCATCACAGCAAACACGAAGCATCTTGTGTAACCATGCCAGAAATACTTTTCTGTGGCTGTTGGTGGGGGGGCTGTGAAAATCTGTTTTTTTCCAATTTGAACCATTTGCTTGGGCTCAGTCAGTCTTTCCAGATAAGATTTGCATGATACATGCTTTTTGCACATTACTGGTGGCTCCCTGCCGTCCTTCAGGGACTCTTAGACCCAGTTCCTGCGCTTATGAAATGATGAATATCAAAGATCTGTCAGCTGGGAAATTGAGATTTTATAATGCAATTACATGGCTAATAATATGCAATAGAGAAATTCTGAGTAAACAGATGACTCACAAGGCAGAATATGGGTTCCAAATCCCAAAGACATTATATCATTATTAAGACTTTATTGACTGATGATGTACAATGAAGTTCCCAGCAGGAGCACCGACAGATGTGCGTGATGAGAAACTGGAAGCTGGAGAGAAACTGAGGGGTCAGCTGGTCCATGGGGCATGTAGGGAATCTTGTGCGCTACCCCATGATGCACTGAGAACACTTAAATATGAATTATATCTTTTAAAGCTAAAATTCTTTACAGCTACTTTAGAGAGCTACTTTACCCATTACCTCGATTTGTTCTCTCTCAATGCTTTTTTTTAGCCCTTTTAGCAAATCTGGTTGCTGTGGTAATGATGCATTTAGAGGCAAAGACAACCTCCGGCTCTCTGGTGAATTTAATTTAAGGTGCCAGCTGGAAGGTGTCAGATATAATTGTTCCTTCTATTTGTCCTTTAATTATTCAAGATGTCTCCTCAGACAAAATTTAAAAAGTCACTCTTGTTTATAGATTCTATGAATTAATTATGAATGCTGGTTTAGAAGTAAATGTCTTTAGATTCTTAGATAGTTTTAGCAAACCAGCAGCCCTTCCAGGCATTTGAAGTGGAAGGATTAAAGTGTAATCACAGAAATGCTTGATGGACTTTAAATACTTGGAGGTTTTCCTTCCTTCTGCAGCAACATGGAAATGTTGACAGAAGCTAAGACACCTGCTGCATGCGGGAGCAATAGCCCCTACTTGGATGGTTATTTTTGCTGAAGCTGAAGCGATTTTTAATATTCACCATATATGACTGGGTTTAGGTGGGCAACAATGACCAAACCTGTGGAAGACAGTTGTTAGGTAAGACAAACCAACATGTTGACCTATCCAGGATGGTTCAGCAGGTCCAGCAGCTGAACTACGTTCAGTTGAACCACAGAACTGCGCACACAGTTAATGTACAGCTACCCAGTGAGCACAGGTAGGGACCGGCAGGACCCTGAGGAGTGGGTGGACACACACACATATAGATCTGACATTGCAAAGAAGACAAAGGAACAGTACAAAGATGCTAAATGCAGGTGAGATGATGAGAATTGGAGTAAAACTCAGAATTTTCACAGCTTTAATTAGCTAACAAGCATATCAATTATCAAGAAACTCCTGCCACTGAATATTTTGTTGAAGTGAGAAGAGAAATTAGAGATACGGTAATATTTGAGTCTCTTCACTTCTTTTTTACTAAATGGCAAAACCCTCCCCCCAAAAAACGTACATATTTTTCTTTAATTTACAAACTTCATCCAATAGTTGCGAGTCAGAATTAAGACTTTTGTAAAGAAACAACACGGCTGGTTTTTGAACTCGAAGGAGTTTGAGTTGAGGTGAGAATCCTGCAGTCAGGAATTCAACACATCTAAACGTGTGACTGAGCTGCAGAGGAGGGTAGTGTGAGGGTAGTTGGCCCAGCAGGCCCACAGATGGAGTTAACCTATTTTCATTAGAGCTTCATCCAATTATGGAGTAATGAGTCTTGTCAGGAGATGATACTTGTTAGGGGTTAGTTTGACCAGGACCCAAATGCAGACTGGAAACAGCCAACTTGGCTGAACAAAAACAAAAAGAAGCCTTGAGCGCTGCGGGGAGAAATCCCACTTGTTCCTTCTGCAAAGGAGGGAGGCATGGTGACCTTGAGCAGAGAATGAAACACGATTACAAATCTTAAATCTCAAAAAAGGTCCACGTTACCACAACACTGACAAAACAACACTGTCACCAGCCACAGCTGCAGGAAAGTGGCTCCACCACGCCCCCTGGAGAAAGAACAGAGCAGGAACAAAGAAAACAACCACCAAAGCACATCAAGGACCCTGACAATCAATCAATCAACCAATCAATCAATCAATTTTTATTTATATAGCATCTTTTACAATCAAAATTGTTTCTAGGCACTTTACAGAATCCCAGGGCCTAACCCCAGACAAGCAACAGTGGCAAGGAAAAATTTCCCTTCTTCAATGCTAAAGGTGTTGCTGGAGCATCACTTGTCAGCGTGACTACACCTACATCTTAATAGGATTAGCATCACTGTTCTATAGAGGTACACCCATAAATAACCTGAACATCAACCCATCATGATGTATTAACAGTTACAATAATTTGCAACCACTTTGATTGTTCCCCATAATCAGCACGGAGGGATTTTCGATCTAGAGTCTGGTTTATTATTGTGGCGTCGGACAGAAGGAAGAAAAATCAGATGAAGAAAGAAGATCATGTTCATAACGTTTATAAAAGTGATCAAGGTTTCGAAGTTCACAAACACCCACATGCAATTTTCCAAATGTCAGCCATCTGCAAATTGGAACTGTTCCCATCAGAAGAACTGATGAGGTGGGAGGTGTGTGTGTGTGTGCCTGAACACAGCTTCAGTCTAGGTGTGTGTTTGTTTGTTATATTAGTGGTATAACATGTTCTTTGTGTGTGTGTGTGTGTGTGTGTGTGTGTGTGTGTGTGTGTGTGTGTGTGTGTGTGTGTGTGTGTTTAGCGCGGGACTCCTCTATAGGTCAAATTTAATGGCTTCACTTGTAATTTCAGGTGTGTGTGTGTGCATAAGAGTGTGCACATGTGTGAGGGTGCATGTTTAATTATGTCAGGAATATTAATATTTGTATGTTTATGTGCTTACCAAAGGAAAGTTAAAGTTTTATCAGAGAAAATGTATCAAGTACAGGTGAAACAAATGGTCAGATGTTTTAATGTAAGTACTTTAAAGTGCTTTTTGGCTTCAATTATTCATTTATTTATGGTGTTAAACAAAAGCAGGCAGAGTCAGTAACAATGACGGGACGTGTGTTGGTGTTCCAGCCTTCGAAATGCATCAGTGCAACTACACCTACACCTACACACCTTCACCTCCAATTACACACCTACACAGCTACACCTACACCTACAATTACATACCTACACCTATACACCTCCCTAGGCACCACAACACAAATTAGGTCTTTACATGCAAAGCAATGAAATTCCAACAATTACTGTCTCATTGTTAATTGTCTCTTTATTTCCTCTTTTCTCTTCAGGATCCTGTGAGAGCACAAACCAGCCTCTTGCTTCTGTGTGTGTGTGTGTGTGTGTGTGTGTGTGTGTGTGTGTGTGTGTGTGTGTGTGTGTGTGTGGTGTGTGTGTGTGGTGTGTGTGCGCGTGCGCACTGTGAATGCTGCTTGATTCCATCACTTTGTGCTTGACATGTATTGGATCTAAAAATGTAAAAAAAAAAAAAGTGTTCGTAGCCCAACTATAACTCAACTATAACTCAGCAGCTCACTTTGAGTAATAGGTTTTGTTAGTTCATGTATGAGGACGCAATTCCTGGTCGGCGGTGGCGGTTGACGTGTGATGTCGATGTCGCACTCCGTAGCATTCTCTGGTCCCCTCCCCAATCTCGCCAGCGATGAGATGTTTAGCCGCATGTCATCGCTTCGTCGCTGGCTGTCTCAGTGGTGCCCCGAAAACCAGGTGGCCTTTATAGACAATTGGAGCACTTTTTGGGGAAAACCTAGTCTGATTAGGAGAGACGGTGTCCATCCCACATGTTATGGTGCTTCTCTCATTTCTAGTAATTTGGCTAATTTTATTAGACCCAAAGTGACCTGACAATCCAGGATCCAGACCAGGATGCAGAGTTGTAGTCTTACACACATCTCTGCTGCTTCCATAGAACCCTCATCCACCAACAATAACATATTTAACACTATAGAGGTAGTCTCTGTTCCAAGGTTAAAAGTTCACCAAGCACAGAGCAGGGGAGCGGTCAATCACCATAATCTTATTAAAATTAATACTAAAGCACAAGTTGGAGAAAGTAATATCACAATTAAATGTGGACTGTTAAATATTAGATCTCTTTTGTGTAAATCCCTGTTAGTACACGACCTGATAGCGGATCATCACATTGATTTATTTTGTCTTACTGAGACCTGGTTTCAGGAGGAGGAGTATGTTAGCTTAAATGAATCTACTCCTTCTACCCATCTTAATTATCATATTCCTCGTGTTACTGGTCGAGGAGGGGGAGTGGCAGCAAGCTATCACTCCAAGTTATTAATTAATCCTAGACCAAAATATGGCTCCAGTTCATTTAAAAGCCTGACTCTTGGCATCAACCATCTGAACTGGAAGGCAGAAAAGCCACTTCTATTTGTTGTTGTATATCGACCCCCTGCATTCAGAGTTCCTGTCTGAGTTCTCTGAATTCTTTTCTGACTTGGTCCTTAGAACAGACAAAGTCATTATCATTGGAGACTTTAATATCCATGTAGACGTTGTAAATGACAGCTTTAAAAATGGCTTCATTTCATTACTTGAGTCAGTTGGTTCCTCCAACAGATAAACCAACCAACTCATAACTTCAACCACACCCTAGATCTAGTTCTGACTTATGGTGTTATGGTAGAACATGTGTCAGTGTTCCCTCAGAACCCACTCCTGTCAGACCATTCTTTGATCACTTTTACATTTATGATTAAGGATTCTTCTATGCTCAGAGCACAGTCTTACTATAGCAGATGTCTTTCAGATAATGCTGTAGCTAAGTTTAAGGAAGTGATCCCTGCGTTGATCCCAGGATCACTGTGTGTTTCCCCAGGGATCAAAGATTATAATCTTAGCCCTGCTGAGGTTGACTCTATTGCTGAAGGTGCAGCAACCTCACTGAGAATCACGCTTGATTCTGTTGCCCCCCTGAAAAAGAAAATAGTAAATCAGAGGAGGTGTGCCCCCTGGTATAATTCACATATCAGGACCCTCAAGCAGAAAGTGCGAAGACTGGAAAGGAAGTCGCATTCTTGTAAAATAGACAGCTATCATGTAGCCTGGAAAGACTGTCTATTAGTTTACAAAAAGGCCCTTCGCAAGGCTAGAACAGCTTATTTTTCTTCTTTAATTGAGAAAAATAAGAACAACCCCAGGTTTCTTTTCAGCACTGTGGCCAAATTAACCAAGAGTAACAGTGTTTTAGATCCACGTATCCCTTCTGCCCTTAGTAGTGAAGACTTCATGAGCTTCTTCACTCAATAAAGTTCTAGCCATCAGAGAAAAAGCTAACCAGGCCATCCCAACAACTGGACCATCACCAGATGTGCTGACTCTGGGAACATACAGGTTCCCCAACGAGCCCTTAAACTCCTTCAGCCCTATATATTTTTCTGAGGCGTCATCGCTAATTCAGAAATCCAAGACCACCACATGTCTTTTAGATCCCATCCCAACACACCTGTTGAAGGATGTTTTACCATTGATAGGCAGTTCTATCCTGGACCTATCCTCAATGGTTCTTTAGTGACAGGTTATGTACCCCGGTCCTACAAGGTGGCAGTGATTAAGCCGTTGCTTAAAAAAACATCACTAGATCCTGATGTATTAGCAAATTATAGGCCAATATCCAACCTTCCTTTTGTCTCTAAAGTTCTTGAGAAGGTGGTGGTGACTCAGTTACTGGAGCACCTGCAGAGGAACAGCCTGTTTGAGATGTTTCAGTCAGGCTTTAGAGCTCATCACAGCACAGAAACAGCACTTCTTAAAGTTACTAATGATCTTCTCATAGCTTCAGATCATGGACTGGTCTCTATGCTGGTTCTGCTGGACCTCAGTGCTGCTTTTGATACAGTTGATCACAACATCCTGTTACATAGACTGGAACATGTGATTGGGATTAAAGGGACAGCACTAGACTGGTTTAGATCATATTTATCTGACAGTTACCAGTTTACTCATGGCCATGGCATTCCCTCCTCATTCAGTAGGGTTAGCCATGGAGTTCCTCAAGGTTCTGTACTTGGACCAATCCTCTTCACCTTGTACATGCTTCCCTTAGGGAACATTATTCGGCAGCATGGGATAAATTTTCATTGTTATGCTGATGGCACTCAGCTTTATTTATCCATGAAACCAGAGGAGACAGAGAAGTTAGTGAAGCTCCAGACCTGTCTTAAAGACATAAAGTCCTGGATGTCTTCAAATTTCCTCCTCCTTAACCCAGGAGAAACTGAGGTCATGGTGTTTGGTCCTGAACCTCTCAGGGATAGATTAGATCATATGATCACTCTAGATGGTATCTCATTAACATCTAGTCTCTCTCTGAGGAATCTTGGAGTAACTTTTGATCAAAATCTCTCCTTCAACTCACATATTAAATTAGTCTCTAGAAGTGCCTTTTTTCACCTGAGGAACATCACAAAGATTAGGAAGCTACTGACGCGGCATGATGCTGAAAAGTTAATTCATGCTTTTGTTACTTCCAGGCTGGACTATTGTAATTCTTTATTATCAGGGTGTCCAAACAACTCTTTAAAAAGCCTCCAGTTGATCCAAAATGCTGCAGCCAGAGTTCTGACAGGTATTGACAAAAGAGATCACATTACTCCTGTAATGGCATCTCTTCATTGGCTGCCCTTTAAATTTAGAATAATTTTTAAAACCCTTCTTTTGACCTACAAGGTCCTCAGAGGCCTAGCTCCATCCTACCTGGAGGAGCTAGTGATACCTTATCAGCCCAATAGACCGCTCCTCTCTCAGAATGCTGGTCTACTTGTGGTTCCCAGAGTTTCTAGGAGTAGAATGGGGGGCCGAGCATTTAGCTACCAGGCCCCCCTGCTATGGAACCAGCTCCCTGTCCAGGTACGGGAGGCTGACTCCATCGCTACTTTTAAGATCAGACTGAAAACCTACCTCTTTGAAAAAGCTTATTGTTGCTAATTCTGTAGTTCCAGTTACTATCATAGATAGACAAATTATCATACTTAGGGGGTCGTCTAATCGTTAGGTCACATCTTAGCTATGCTGTTATAGGCCAAGGCTGCCGGGGTCCAGAAACATGATCACGTGACAGGCCTCTGTCACCCCACTGGGTCATGGTTTCCTCTCCTCTCCTCTCCTTTCCTCCTCCTCATCAAGCAGACTTTTTATGCTGATTCCTGTGTAGTTTTTCTGCTTCTCCCCCTCCCCCCTCTCTATTCATTTACAGGTATCACCGCCTTTGGAGCTGCATGATGACCTCTGGCCCCGCTGACCCGTTGTATAGTGTATTTTTGTGTGTGTTTCTGTGCTCTGTGCCTCTCCTCTCCTCTCCTCTCCTCTCCTCTCCTCTCCTCTCCTCTTCCCCCTCCTTCTCCTCCTCCTCCTCTCCTCTCTCCTCTCCTCTCTCTCCTCCTCTCCTCTCCTCCTCTCCTCCTCCTCTCCTCCTCTCCTCTCCTCTCCTTTCCTCCTCCTCATCAAGCAGACTTTTTATGCTGATTCCTGTGTAGTTTTTCTGCTTCTCCCCCTCCCCCCTCTCTATTCATTTACAGGTATCACCGCCTTTGGAGCTGCATGATGACCTCTGGCCCCGCTGACCCGTTGTATAGTGTATTTTTGTGTGTGTTTCTGTGCTCTGTGCCTCTCCTCTCCTCTCCTCTCCTCTCCTCTCCTCTCCTCTTCCCCCTCCTTCTCCTCCTCCTCCTCTCTCCTCTCCTCTCCTCTCCTCTCCTCTCCTCTCCTCTCCTCCTCTCTCCTCCTCTCCTCTCCTCTCCTCTCCTCTCCTCTCCTCTCCTCTCCTCTCCTCTCCTCTCCTCTCCTATCTATTCTCTCCTCTACCTGTCCTCCCCCCTCTCCTCTCTCTTTACCCAGCCGGCCATCAGCAGGAGGGTCCCCCAACTTGAGCCTGGTCCTGCTCAAGGTTTCTTCCTGTTAAAGGGGAGTTTTTCCTTGCCACTGTTGCTTGTCTGGGGTTAGGCCCTGGGATTTTGGAAAGCGCCTTGAAACAATTTTGATTGTATAAGACGCTATATAAATAATTTGATTTGATTTGTTGAGGTTACACTGGGGAAATTTTGAACAAATAAAATTCTGTTGGGTTAGATTTTTATGCTGATTAAAACTAAAATTGCTATGCAGAAGCAAATTGCAGTTTTTTCCGACATCAAGTTTTTTCTCCACACCTTACCCTCCAGATAAGCAAAATTCCTGTGATTAGCTGTAGAAAACTTACCAGCTGATTACAGTTGGACTCATCAAAGCTATGTGGCAACTTGTTTGTGCAGTCATTGAGACTGTGTGGTGAGAGGTATGTGTGCAGCTCCCAATAGGTCAGTACTATCAATATCTTCTAGGGGATACTTTGAACTATAGGGGCTCCTATTCAAAAACCTGATCTGATAGAGAAAAAATGAGATCAGTTTTCTATTCCGCACCCCAAAAGTGGTTAAAACAGTTGTAAGACCTAACTCAGCAAAAATTTTGTTCCCCAGTGTTGTCCGAGCACATCTCAGCCAATACTATCAGGTGTACAATTCCTGATTGGCTCCACCTGCATGTGGAAATGCTGCAACATCCTGTAATATGCTATGGCCACCGCACACAATAGAGCAGACCCAAACATAATACATAAATGTGCTGGCAGCTCAGTCTGTAGGGGGCTCCAGCCCTGGTTGTGCTCAAAGGTGTTCTGGTAGTAGGGGAAGATGCCAAAATGCCACATAAAAGGTGTGCCATAACCGTGGGCTTTAAAGATTAAAAGTTCACATTTTGATTTTGTAATACTTGAGTTTAATGGGTTCTGTGGCCACGTATTGTGAGCAGAATAAATAAAACACTCATTCTTACCTAAAAAGCTCAGTAGGATTTAATTCCCTGTTTGTTTAACAAATTGTGTCCTGTATCCATATTTCCCACCTCTGATCTTGGGAGTAAAAATTTTTTATTTATTTATTTTACAACTAATAGTTACGAAACTTGTAATTAGCGATCTAAACGTGACTTCTATTTTTATTTGATTTTAAATTTCTGTCACGGTTTCCAATAAGGTTGATTTTTCTGGAGCAATACCGCCTCTTAGTGTATATTGTTAGTACCTGCATGATAAAATTAAATATTTTCGGTCAAATATAAATGTTTTACCTCGCGAAAACGAGCATGTACTTTATCTAAAATCTGCCTTTTATTTGGGTATTTACTCTGAGGGCTTTGTCAATTAAGAGTTTCTCAAAGAACAAGATTCTACTTTGGGTGACTTCTCTATGGAGTAACTTTTGACCAAAATTTGTCCTTTAACTCACACATTAAAACAGTCTCTAGAAGTGCCTTTTATCAAATTTACATTCATCGCAAAGATCAAGAAACTGCTGACGCGGCATGATGCCGAAAAGTTAGTCCATGCATTTGTTACATCCAGGCTGGATTATTGTAATTCTTTATTATCATGGTGTCCAAACAACTCTTTAAGAAGCCTCCAGGTGATCCAAAATGCTGCAGCTAGAGTTCTGACAGGTATAGCTCCCTGTCCAGGTACGGGAGGCTGACTCCATCTCTACTTTTAAGATTAGACTTAAAACCTACCTCTTTGAAAAAGCTTATTGTCACTAATTCTGTAGTCCCAGTTACTATCATAGACAGACAAATTATCATACTTAGGGGGTCGTCTAATCATTAGGTTACCATCTTAGTTATGCTGCTATAGGTCGAGGCTGCCGGGGTCCAGAAACATGATCACCTGACAGGCCTCTGTCACCCCACTGGGAAAAGGTTTCCTCTCCTCTCCTCTTCACCAAGTAGATCAGTGATGTTATTTCTTGTGTAGTCCCCCCCCCCCCCCCCCCTCCTTCTGTATTCATCTACAGGTATCGCCGCGTTCAGAGCTGCATGCAAAACTACTGACTCCGACCCTGCTGACCCACTCAACTCGACCAGCAGCTTATTTTACTTAATATAATGTATTTCTGTATGTATTTCTATGCTCTACCTATTCTCTCTACCTGTCCTCCCCCTTCTCCTCTCTCTCTACCCAGCCGGCCATCAGCAGGAGGGTCCCGCCTGGTCCTGCTCAAGGTTTCTTCCTGTTAAAGGGGAGTTTTTCCTTGCCACTGTTGCTTGTTGGGGGTCAGGCCCTGGGATTCTGGAAAGCGTCTAGAGACAAGTTTGATTGTAACAGACGCTATATAAATAAAGATTGATTGATGAGTTGAGTGACACATTGAATCATCACAGAAAGTGCATGGTGATTTGTGTGTAACTATCCATTTTCATAGTACCGTCACAATTATTCAACCCCTATATGATATTGTTTTTAAAGCTTTCTGGTGTTTTTTTGGCCCTCAGTGCAGTTAAAACATAATGAAGTCTTGAAGAAATAGATATTAAACCCTACCAATTGAGGCATTAAAGGTAAGTTACAACCATGGGAGTGGTTTCATGAAGGGCCTTGGACATGAAGATTTCCAAAAGTTGTCACATTGAAACACCTTTGGGATCATTATAAGGAAGTTCAAAGATAAAAATGATCAAAGCTAACCCTAAGACTGGTAAAACAGGGACTTCTTTCAGGTTCTGCTTCTGCAGTGCCTTTTTTCTGCAGAACTTCAACATTTCCATGGGTTAAAACTGTAGAACATACTAAACCTGAACTTCAACAGCTTCTACATCATTGTTCCTCCAATCTTCATCAGTGATTAATCAAAATGTCTTTTATGACTGTTTCACAACACAAGTTGTTTCAGTACTTTGTTGTGTGCTGAACTGATTATTCTGCAATTGCGCTGGTTTCAAAACCAAATAATGCTGTTTTACTGATCAACAATGGAAGACTTAGACACTTACAATGTTTGTGTCTAACAGGTGGATTAAATGGACGTAGCATTTGCAGCCGTTGACAATCAGAATCAAACAGGTGAAAACAGAAACTATAAGGCATTGAAATCAATACCTAACACCACAACAAAGTAAGTTTATATTTTTATAAGACTTATATAAAAAAAAAGTCATAACACAAACAATGCATGTCATACATTGTTTTTTCTTTTCTGTCTCTGACGTATATTTACAAATGGGCTTATGTACAGGTAACAAGACCCCCAAAACTGAAAAAGTCTGGTACGATCAACCAGTTAGCATAATGATCTCTGCTATTTACAACTAACTGATAGGGCTAGAAGCAAAAAGAAAACATCCGTAAAGGGTTTAAGTAACTTCAAGTATCTGCCTCGAGGTTTCATGGAGATTATTAGTGATTATTAGTTTGATGAACAAAGATTTCAGCAACATATTGAACAAAAACCAATGCAACAAATGTGGTTACGCAGAACATTCACTTCTCTGATAAATGGACTGTAAAAAAACACAACAAAAAGTGATCGGGGAAAATCTTCCCGCATATAAAAATGGATGTGTCTTGGTCGCCTAAAGCAGCATTCTTTTGAACTACTCTTGATACCAACTGTGCATCAAGTAGAAAAAAACAACAACAAACAAATCGATGAACAAGAGAACAATATGCATTGGTCCTCCAGAGGGGAAGAGTCCATTTTAGAATGTGACAACATTCAAAGGCCAGTTTATAACTATGAAATGAAACCAACAAATGAACTCTAAATGTTGCGCACCCTTCTGTTTTTGATTTTAATTTCTTTTAAAAAAAAAGTATCACAGTAACTGCAAACAGAGAATTTCATTCATCGAGTACCTCACGTATGAACCAAGGTCAAAATCTAATGAAGTCAAAATTGCACAGCCAGCTGCATGAATAGACAGCTAACCTGTAGAGGACGATTCTTCTAGGTTAGCTGTCATCAAGTCTGCTGTAAATAAACAGCCTTTATAAATGAAAGGGCGGCAACGACGAGCCACTGACCCTTTTAATGTGTCCAAGTGCATAAAACACTAAAGCTACCCCAAGTTCATACAACACTGTTAGGCTCTGTCATCTCCCACATTTACATTTCAGTTTAGTGTATCCATTGTAAGGAAACCAAAAAAGTCCATGTACAATAGCTCATAGGCTGTACAGTTACTGCCAAAGTCTCTGAGCTTCCACCCATCCCAACGCTCCAATAGCACCCCTCTACATGCACTGCTTTTGAGAGAAGACTTGCGCTGTGACCCTTAAATCAGAAGAACCATGAGGACTCTCTTTTAAGACCTTTAAATAGAGCACCAGAAAGAATAAGCTCAACAGAAGCCACATCAAAAAAAACCAAAACCTCACTATTGGAACAGGGGACTGAAATTTAGGACCATTGTCTCAAAAGTAGTGCAATTCACGGGCAGCAGGGAACCATTTGGGAGTGTGTTTCCCGCCGCCGCATCTCAACTGTCCCCCTTCAGCAGACGGTAAGTGGCTGCAACTCGTTTTCGCGCCGCTGGTTTTTCTTGAGCAGCTGAATGCGGTTGTGACAGTAGAACTTGATGGCTCGCCAGTCACGGTGGTTGTTGACCAACAGGGGGCATTGCTGCAGGCAGCGCTCGCAGTCTGCTTTGGCGGGGACACGGAGCTCTGTGATGTTTTGGGTAAGGTGCTCCTCAACTGCTGCTCGTTCCGCCTCTGACCAGGGGCGCTTCAGGACACCTCGCTTACCTGTAAAAGTCAAGAAAGTATTAAAAACGAAACACTCCTATTTTGTTTACATTGTAAAATGACTGTTGTAAACAGGAATTCAGATTTCTACAGACCTGAGCCTCTCCTTCGGTGTACAGGTGGAGTTGGAAGAGCAGGCAGCTGACTGTTTTTCAGTTTCTTGGGCCGTCCTACCCGCCCGTTGCTTTTGCTCTTCCTAACGTACAGCAGTGTAGGTGCAGGCTCAGGAGTAGCAGCAGTCGTTGGCCCCTCTGGCTTCTCCTTCACCTGCTCCCCTTCAGAGTCCCCTTCAGAGTACGATTCTGCAGAGTTCCCTGACATGACTGAGAGGAGGGGAGGTAATAGAAGAGTTGGAAGGAGAAATGTCAAAACGTGATCGCCGTAATGTACCCCTACTTAGCAAATAACCCCCCCCCTAGTGGACACTGCTTTGTACAACTACTGATCCTAAAACCCACAGTCCCACTTCTCCATACTATAATCTCACCATCAAGCTCCAAGCAGATTTGGTTCAGGCTCATTCCTCTGAACAGCACTCCATCCCTCTCTCCACAAAGGACAACTCGGCCCACTCGACCCATGAGTCCTGGGTCTTGGCCGATTCCAGCGCAATCCTGTGTCACATGGTACTCCCTCTCAAGGAAGTGCTCCAACCTCTCCACGGCACTGGCACCAGGCTGGCAAGGCTCTTCTCCTTCTCCTAGTAGCAGCAGCTGTGTTAGTATAGCTACCTGACGGCGAACCCTGGTTTGGGTAAGAGCGCGGGGATTACGAGTACCGCTTGATCGGGCCAGGCTGCGGAGGAGGTCGGTGCCTCGCAGCGGTGTGGCGGGGGAGTGGTACGGCCTAGCAAACACATATGGGTTTGCAGGGTCGACGCCGACATCCTGGCGAGTCTGTAGGAGCAGCTCCAGACAGGGTTCGCAGTGAGGTGGAAGAATGAGGGGCTGGACTCGTCCACGTTTACCCTGGACCCCGACTCTGGGGAGGTGAGGCAGCACCAGGCGCTCAAAGGGTGACAGGGAAGCCTCCAATGGAGTGAGAGCTGGAGGGGCTCCGGGCGGGACAGGAACAGGGCATTGGGGGGTGACACGAGCACAATACTCATTTATAGACAGCTTGGAGACTTCACACTCGCGTCGCCGGTTGTACAGAATTAGGAGGGCAAGGCTGGAGTGGCAAAGAAGACGCCATGCTTCAGCTGACTGCAGCTGCCGAGACAGGGACAAGAAGGCCGAATGCTGCAGCCGCCGAAGGTACAACACAAGAGAAGACAAGGACGACAGGAGGGGCAGCAAGTGATGACGACCAGACCCGCTGAAGAAAAAGAACAAATCATTAGTCCATTCATGAATTCCTTCATTTTCATTTGGCTTATTTTTGCCCAGCTGTAGAGAAGGGAAATATGGCTGATTAAATATGTGGATGACATATGGTTAGGATCTAAAGGTGTATATAAATACACACGCACACAGCATTCACGATGCATAAGCCACTTATTCACCTCAGCAAGTCTTTTTCTTTATCTTCTGTCCCACTCTCATCATCCACCTCTACCACTCCATTATCCTCTTCCTCATCATCCTCCTCTTCCTCCTCCTTTGGCACCTCCATCTCTTTGGCTGATTTGCTGCTGAAAGACTGCGGGCACAGCACCTCAATGTCCTCCTCCTCTTTAGGCCGTTTCACTTCCACAACTTCTACATCCTCTTCTTCATCTTCATCCTCCTCATTCACCTCTTCCTCATCCTCCCCCGGTCTTTCCTCCATCCGTCTCCTCATCGCTCCCTTCCTGGATTGAGGCACAGACACAGGTGGTGGACTTCTCTTTAAAACAGACACTGGCACTGCATTCTGACCACGTGGAGGAGTCAACACAGGCACGTTGGAGTTTCTTGCAGTGGATGAAGGGGACTGATTGGCTGCTCTTATTGTGGGCGGAGACATGAAGACATCCTGGACGCCACTCTGTGGCAGATCTGAATTGCGATTCTGTTCCACTACTTGTGAATTAGAATGCTGTTGGATTTGTCTGTGAGTTGTGCTGAAACCAGTGTTTGGCGGCTGCAGGCGGGGCATCTGCGTGTAGCGCTCCACCAGGGCAGAGCACACTTCTGGTTGGTGTGCATGGTGTTTATCCAAGTGGCGTCCCAAGGAACGAAAGTGGCGTCCACAGTAGTCACAGGTTTGGCGCATGGAGTCTATAGATATTCCGCCCCTGGAGACATTGCTTGCTGTGTGGGAGCTGAGTGGAGCTGGAGCTTTAAAGATGTGTTTAGCCGAAGAGGGGGAAGAGGAAGACGAACAGTGAGGAGAGGACTGGATAGGTGAGTGGGATGGATTAAGCAGATGGTTGTGAGGAGGAATATTAGACGGGGAGTCTATTGCCGCCCTTCCAGGGTGTGTCCGGTGAAGGGTCTTCTTCTTGGAAGGAGTGCCTCGCCGTTTTTTTCGACGCCGTAGAGCCCGACCACGGGGGCTGGCATTGTCCTCGTTTCCAGCTTCTGAGTCACTAGCGTCAGAGTGGGAGATAGGGGAAGATGAAGGGGAGAGCGACCAGGAGGGGGTGACATAGTCCTGATGCTGCTGCCTCTGTGGCCCTGGGGCCGTCAGAGACAGAGGTTCGTCCTCCTGGAAGAACAAGACCGCGAGGGAAAATGAGACCGCAATAAGGCATATAAAGACATGTTAAAAAACAAACAAACAAAAAAAGACATTTTAATTTGTTTCAACTGTTTCAACTGATTTTCTGGCGGATTTTAAATATGACTCTCTTCTACAGCTCTCTATATCTGTGTGTGTGTGTGTGCGTGTGTGTGTGTGTGAAACATACCTTTTTAATGTTACTGTTTTCTGTGTCAGAGTTAGAGTTACAGTCACGTTGGCCTGGTGACACAGCACCACGGAAACCCTGGAGGACACAGAAAAGGTACATTAGAACCAACTTTCAGGAGTAACAAAGTTTTCATTTTGTGCATTTTGATAAGTATGTTTGGTTTTACGTGTCATTGACAGATTCAACAGAACAAAGAACTATTAAAATATGAATAAACACAC
Organism: Takifugu flavidus; assembly: GCF_003711565.1. Taxonomy (NCBI): domain Eukaryota; kingdom Metazoa; phylum Chordata; class Actinopteri; order Tetraodontiformes; family Tetraodontidae; genus Takifugu; species Takifugu flavidus. The sequence goes on from NC_079525.1 coordinate 9,635,944, forward strand.
AATAAAAATTCAAAGCTCAACTAATATTAAAATATGTCTAAACTACTTCTGTAGTCTGAACCAGAAATAAAACTTTTCTAGTGCCCATAGTATTCCTAATTAATAATACTCATCATCATCATAAATATCCCTTTTTTACACAATTGCTTTGGGGGAGTTAGAACAAAGTAACAACAAGCTGCTCACAACAGAAAACAGTCAAATATGCTGTACAGAAAAGTATAAGCCATCACAATTCTTTATTGTTATTATTATTGTTATTATTAGCATTAACATTATTATTCAGTCCATTCCTCAATTTGATCTATTTATTTTTATAAACTAATAGATGGTGTTTGCATTTGAATTAAATGGAATGTATCCAACTGAATAAAATCCATTAAAAGAGCAGATGTTGGAGCCATGGAGACAGTTGCTGCAGGTAGAGTGAAAACTGGAGTTCATCCATCACCATGGCAACCCAAGCCTAGCTTCGCTCTGGGTATGTGTGCACATGACATATGGTTACCTATCTGATGTCGTCAGAGGTTATGCACACTGTGTGAATGCAAATCTTAATGTTATGATGAAGAAGTAACCAAGGCAACTGAAACATGAGCTGGTTGGAGATAAGATATAATGATCAAGGCAAAAAGTTGAACTTTTAAATTAGATCACGCATCAGTTGTTCAGTCTCCTTCCCAGGATTATTGTACTGTTGCATGCTTGTGATTACAGGACACGAGGGATTCAAAGTATCAGAATAGAGTTGATAATGAGAACTGCAGTGGTACCGAAAATGTGAAGTTTTGACTGTTGGAGTACTGACCAGGTTCTCTCCCCACTCAGTCAGGCTGTAGTCCACAGTGATCTCTTCCCCTTTGGTGATGTCACGGATGGCTATAACAACCAGTCGCACCTGGCTGCCACAATGGACCTCTCTGATGCGACAGTTAGGGGAAGGAGGAAATGAGCTGGCAGTTGGGGCCGGAGCCGAGGCCGCTGGGGCCGCCGGCGCTGTAGAGGCAGGGGTCAGAGATGGGGCCTGACGGGAGGAGGTTGCCGGTGCAGGAGCAGGGACTGGAGTTAAGGTTGGGGCTGAGGAAGCAGCAGGAACTGAAGCTTGTGTAGAAGCTGAAGATGAGCTGGACCTGGATCCAGGAGAGACTCTGCTATCAGCCAGCTCTGGTGGACCACTGAAAAACAAAGTTTTGGTCAGTTTCTACACTCTTTTTGTCAGAGGCAGCTGTGGCTCAATGAGTACCTTCAGAAATTAATTGTCAAAATAAGAAAAACAAAATCTGTTTATTTCTTTCATCACATTATTTAGAATTCTATTCCACTATCAGAGTTTTATACTGACCTCATACATGTTTTTACAACATTTGGCTGGAATTTTGACTTTCTCCTGATGTAATTGACTCACGGGCACACAGATGCATTAAAGTTTAACTAAACTTAAAGACCAATCCTTTAGGTTAGACACTGACAAAATTATACTGCTACGCTCTCATCATAGAACAATGAAGTCACCAATGAACAGTTATATATTTTTTTAGGTCCTTTTTTCTTCTGAGGTCTCGACACATTTCTGTCCAATGATGTCAAACACTCTCTTAGCAGGACAGTGGAAAACCCCAGGATGCCTTCTGTCCTCAAACACTCAGAAAACTACAGAAGTGTTGTGGACCTACCTGCTGCCTAACCACAGCAGGTCAGAGGGCAGGACTAAAGTTCAGAGACAGCACTTATGTTTCAAGATGAGGAGGGCTGAGACGGCTTTATGTTAATCACTCCAACAATAGGGGCGTCATACTGCTGACTGAGCTTTTAAAAATACACTAAAAACGTGCTGAGGAGCTCCCAGTTACTACAAGCAGGATTGTTGCACAGTCTACACACAGTATGCATAAAGACACAGTTGTTTTGACTCTTTTCATGAGGATAGCTGTATAAAATAACAGGAATACAGAAAAAGGTAAAAGTTCACTTACCAGTGGTGAGCAGCTTCTGTGCTGAAGAGAGCAGCCTCGGGTATGAAGCGTTTGCTGTCTGCTGCCTCCTTACACACACCTGAGAGCACAGCAACAGCAGTCAGTGGAAAAGGATTACATACGAGTGTGCAAGGACACACACACATGCATGCAAAGGTCATCATTGCCCTGCCCTGCCCTGGATGCACACGCACACACGCACGCACGCGCGCGCGCGCGCGCACACACACACACACGCACGCACGCGCGCGCGCACACACACACACACACACACACACACACACACAACACACACACACACACACACATCACAGGACACATGCCACATAAACACAAATGCACATGCACAAAAGTAGGTCACACTCAATTGTATACTCTCCCTCCCCCCACACCAATAACATAGCTACATGTGTGCATGTCCCAATACACACAGACGCACATTGAGAATATGTTCTACTGATATAACCAACAAACACAAACCTGGACTGAAGCTGTGTTCAGACACGCTCTCCTCCTCAGTGTTTGAAACAAAGACTTTGACGGGGGTCCCCTTCCTTTTCCTTCCACACCCGCGCCTGCAATAAACACACACACACACACAATTATTATTTCATACTGGCCAGATTTCACATCAATCAGGGCAGAGATTAATCGATACAATGAGGGAATTAATAAAAGCTTCCATTAGCCTCTGATGTAACAATATGGCAAAAACATGGAGAAAATGTTTGTTTAAAGTTTGAAAAGTGTGTTTGGACACACTATAAGAGAGCTCTAACATACATGGATATCTTTCAACTTTTCAACCTCCACCTTAAAGCAGCACCAGTTAGAGCAGCACCAAAAAAAAATTCACTCCCTTTAGCACCAAGACCACATTCAAATGACAAATATTGACATATATTTATAAGAAACTATAATAGAATAAGGACTACAGTCAGATTAAAAAAAAGGCCCAAGGCGCTACATATTTAATATAAAAACAACCTCACATCAGCAGTATTAGCAGAATCACCTTGAAGAACCAGTCATTTTAAATGGTGGAACAATGGTGCACATGGTACCAACAGCAGCACAGCACCAGGTCCAACTCCTTTTTACCTCCAATTATCTGCACAGAAACATCTAAATGAACTGCTGTCCATTTACACTTGATGAAGTTCAGACATCTAAGCATCCTCGGCCCCACGATAAGGATCCCTGCTAACCTCATCTGCTAGTAAATGACTGAATTTAATTCATTTATTAAAGGTGACCCAGAAAAGAGTTGTTCTGTGTGTCACTCCTATAATCATATCGTATTCGTATCGTATGTTAGTGTTTACATTCATAGGCTCTGCCCGGGGCTGTATTACCCCAGATATCTGAAAGAGAGCCACCTGTGTGAGCCCAAGATGGACGAGTAAGCCTAAATCCTCCACAGAACTGCCTCCCCCAAAAGAGCCAAACCACAGGTCTCTGCTGGTTCTGTGCACCTTCTTTTATTAGTGATCTCAGTGCTGATTTTGCCCACATGACATTGGAGGCTGTTAAATTAGGCCATAGGAAGACTGTGCTTGGATTTTAAGTGTTGATTACTCAGTGTGTGTGTGTGTGTGTGTGTGTGTGTGTGTGTGTGTGGTGTGTGTGTGTGTGTGTGTGTGTTCATGCAGACGAGACAGGAAACAGAGAGAGGAGGAATGAGAGCAGAAAAAGTAGAGGGGAATGAAAAATTAAAGCAACAGACAGAGGAAAAGAAGGAAAAGGAAGGGGGGGGTGAGTTCACCAGCAGAGATCCACCAGGCCCCCCGTCTCTGGACCAATCCTCTCCACTCCCATCGAGTGCTACTTTGAACCGTGTGTCGACGGTCGTGTGTAGCAGCACACTAGAACCCTCACAATCAGCACGACTGTTCATGTGTTCTTCTTTAGAAGCCAAACCTCTCTCTATTTCTCCCCCCTACCTCTCTCCCCCTCTCTCCGTCCCTCCCCCTCTCTCCCACCACTCCCCATCCCGTATGTTTACATGGCACTTAAATTAGTGCCTTAATCCAACTGTAACTGGACAACTGAGGTGCATGTAAAAGTCCGACTGATATCAGAGTCCTCCTAAACACCCAGATAATGTGATTGAAAATCAATTTTCTCCATGTTGAGGCCTTATAGTGACTTAAAGGACGCATCTGCATATTCTCCACACCCTACCCATGCTGGTGTATGACCCCAGAAGAAAAATATGCAAGAATGCCAGTGACAGGAGAGTGGACATCTCATCTGCACACCAAGTAAAGCCTTCCTGGCACACGAGGTAAACAGAACTGTACGATTGTCCACCTTCGTGTTGTTGGAAATGCTGTCTGCAGCCTGACTCCAGGTCTTTACTAAGTGATGTAATAGGTCAACCAGAACCAGGCCATATTAACCTGTTGGAAAGAGGCTCATCATCACCTAGTGTTGAAGAAGAGAATATCTTCCTCTCAGTTGTTTGAGTCTCTCTGGTGCATGTGAACTGGGACAAGATGCCAAAGTCCAATTTTAAGCAGAGCTGGATTAAACTGCATGTAAACTACCCTTCTGCCTGCCTACCTATCTGCTTGCCTGCATCCTTCACTCTGTATGGCTGCCTGTGTCTCTCTCCGTCTGTCTGTCTCTGTCTATTTGTCTCCATCTTTCTGTCTCTGCTTTCCCTCTCCATCTCTGTGTGAGTCTGTCTCTCTCCCTGTCTGTCTGTCCATCTGTCTGTCATCTTTCCCTCACTGTCTCTGTGTCTCTGTCTCACACACACACAAAAAAAAAAATCAATAATCAATTATGAAGCCAGAAGAAAGCTTTTCCATTTAAAACAAAGCATCAAGCAGGTCAGAAAATATGTCGAATAAGAAATCAGTTGAAAAATCTGAAGTAAAGCTTAGACTTCTCAGTATGTGATGACAGTGCTCGTCTCATTTACAATATTTACCAGAGCTCTCACACTACAGAGATACATATGTTTGGAGCTTTACAAACCAACAGTAATAATGACATCACTGCTGATTCAGCTGGGCTCAGATGAAGTGGAAACATCCAGGTTCATTCTATTAGCAGCAGCTATGAAGCTGAAGGACTCTGACAACTGTTCTCACCTCTGTGGATCCATCAGAGAACTGATCAAGACTGACACCTAATCCCTGTACATCACTGCTGCTGTCCACAAACATCCCCTATTCATATTTCTCAGTATTTCTCATTTTGATTCTTGAATCAGTTTGATTTAGTTGGACTTTCTTACCAAAGCCCCCCCCATCTTCCTCCATACCCGTCTCACTCCCTAGATCGATTCTCTCATTCTTCTCCTCCTCATTCCTTTTAGTTATCCAACACACACACACACACACACACACACACACACACACACACACACTTCTGCCAACCCACATCCATGCACAAACACACAAACAGGCAGTCAAGACCCACATATGCGTCAGCACATATACACACATGCACAGCTTGAACAGTTCACATGTGTGTACACACACACCGCTCCCCCTATCAGATCCCCATGCACGCACACACACACACACACACACACACACACACACACACACACACACACACACACACACACACACACACACACACACACACACACACACACACACAGGCATGCAAACAGGCGCTCACACACCCCTCCCGCTCAGGCTTACAGGCACGCAAACACACTCACTTGCTCACTCACACAAATATCCTCTCTGAAGCACACACTCTCACACACACACCTCCCCTCCCCCTCTCTAAAGCTCACATGTGCACACAAACACACAGGAAAGCTCACTCAAACACACACACACACACACACACACGCACACACACGCACACACACACAGCCTCTCTCTCCTTCCCTTTCTCCCTCTGTTTCTCTCTCTTACACACACACACACACACACACACACACACAGCCTCTCTCTTATTCCTCCACACAAACACACACGCACCATTTCTCTTTCACACATACACAAACACTGACACACATGCAGCATCTCTCTCTGTCTCTCTCTCACTCACACACACGCAGCTTTTCTCTGTCTGTCTCTCACTCACTCACTCACTCACTCACTCACTCACTCACTCACTCACTCACTCACTCACTCTCACTCACTCACTCTCACTCACTCACTCACTCACTCACTCACTCACTCACTCACTCACTCACTCACTCACTCACTCACTCACACATCCTCTCTCACCTTCCCTCCCTCTCTCTGTTTCTCTCTCACACTCACACAAACAGGCACACAGGCAATCTCTCTCTCCCTCCCTCCCCCCTCACGCACACGCGCACACACAGTCTCAAGTTCTATCCACACATACATGCTTAAGACACACATCTGCAATCTTTGCATTACATATAGTTTAAAAATTTACAAGCAAATATAACACAAGATGATGGATACACAAATGCACAACTTCTTATTATGCAGTAATATCTAGTAGACACAGATAATGCCAATATCTAACATGCAAACAGCCAAAATTACAACCATACACATCAAGGAATGAAAATGCGCTGGTTCTAATATCAAAAGGAACACAATCAAAGCATCTTGTGCACTTATACAGTAAAGCAACACTTTAATAAACTTTAGCAACACATACACTACAGAATTTTCAATATAAAAAAACCCCCCCCCCCCCCAGATATATCATACCACCCACGCACAGTACACACATGTATCTTTCTACTTTTTAAGCAGGCACACATAGACAGACAGACACAGTCCTTTCCTTTTTCATAAACAAAGTAGATGCATAAACACTATCCTTCCCTGTGTAGGACACAGACAAACACACTGTCGTTGTCTCTCTCACACACACACACACAAACACGCACATGCACACACAAACAGACAAAAACAGACACACACACACACACACCTCCTTACTGAATAAACACAAAATTTGCACTTTCTTACTCAGGTCTTTCAAACTCACCCATCAGTTTCAAAAGCTTGAACTTGCACATGCGCGCAGGTTATCTGTATAGGCTTTATTATCTTATTTATTAAATTTACTTTAATCCTTCCTAATCAAACATTACCATTTTGTACATAACCCTTATTCAGTTCCTATGTGACCCTTCACACTTTAACCTTATGACAAGATTGGTGACCAAAACTAGGAGATCAACAAGTTGGTAGAAACAACACTGTCCTCCACTTGTATCACACACACACACACACACACACACACACACACCACACACACACACACAGCCCTTGTTTGTGTCTCTCTTTCACACACATGCAAACACACAAAATTCCTTGTGATTTCTGCTCTCAGACACACAGTCACTCCCAATGTAACACACACCCTCCATCTTCTCTCTCTTTCTCACACAGTCCCAAAAATGCACATTTTGTCTCTCCCCAATAATTAGATCAGAATGGAGATGATACACAGAAAATGAACTGTATCCAACCATCAGACACACACACCCCCCTTATATTTTATTTTCTTTCACATACACATAAACACATTCTCTCCCTCCCATCACACACACTATCCCCGCCCCTTACAGTGCCTCTAACACACTTCCCTTCTATCTGTCATTCTGCACATGCACACACACTTTTATGTGCTCATTCTCAGACATTTATGCACATCTCAGTCCGTCTCTCCCTCTCTCACCACACAGTAAACACACCTTCATAACACACTCGTGTTATACTCACTCAAACCAACTGACACAAACAAAATGTGCAAACATAGAAACACACATTTTCTCATCTTTTAAACTCACCCTGTCTTCCTCTCACACACACACACTTCCTCTCAACCACACAAACTCAGAGAAAAACACTCACTCACTCACTCACTCACTCAATACTGAGCACGCACACACACAAACACACACACTCTCCTTTGTCACACACTCCTTACACACTGTACTCCCCCTCCCTATCTCTCTCATACACGCGTGCGCGCACACACACGCACACACACACACACATAGTGTCTGTCTCTGTCACGCACACACTCTCCCCCTCCCATCGCCCACATACACACAGTACACAGACACACACTCCCCCCTCCTTTCCCTGCTCTTGCTTGGTTGCGCGCGCACGCACACACACACACACACACTCACACACAATTTCCCCCTCCTTTCTCTGACACACACACACACACACACACTACTCCCCCTCCCTCTCTCTACCACACACTCACTCACTCACTCACTCACACACACACACACACACACACACACACACACACACACACACACACCACACACACACACCACTCCCCTCCATGTCTCTACCACACACACACCACTCCCCTCCATGTCTCTACCACACACACACACCACTCCCCTCCATGTCTCTACCACACACACACACACACACACGTGTACATACACACACACACACCACTCCCCTCCCCACACACGTGTACACACACACACACACACACACACAGAGCTGCTCCTTTCTCTCTCACGCTCTCTCCCCCTCCCTGTGTGTCTGTGTGTCTTTCTGTCTAACAACCACACACACAGGCGCGCACACATTACACACGGACACGAGCGCGCGTTTACAGACTCACGCACTAGAAAACGTTGAGAGCATTGTGACATTTTTATAACTTTTTTAAACCGAACAGTTAATTTTTTAGAACTTTTTCGGCATCTTGATATAAAAGCGCATGTACAGGAGAACGGGGTTAATTACCTTTCTGCTCAATCAAACTGATTATTTAGCATATTTCTCTTTAGACCTGTCGCTCGGACACTGTGCATGAATACATCACACGCACACGCGAGCACACAAACACGCACCTCTTTCGCACATCTTTGTAAGGTGGAATCAACGTAACAAAACAGGCTAGCATGAGGCAAGTAAGCGACTTTCCAGCACAGTTTATGTCGCCTTCATCGGTCGGTTGTTGTCGCCCTTTACCGGGACACAACATTGTATGTTTACAACTTTAGTTCCATCAAAAACAGCCCCCTTTACGTGCGCACACACCCACCCGATTCTCGCTGTCATTGTGGAGGAAAAGACTATCATGGAACTGTTATGGGCATATCTGTGTCATGTTTCACCGAGCCCTCACCCTCGCATTGGCATGACGGGCTTGAAGTCTTCTCCGGTGCTGAAATCTTCCCGGTAGTCGAAGCGTCCGGTCTCCGCCATGTTCTCAGCAGCGATCGCTGATCTTCCGCCGCCACACCGCGCCGCACCGCCGCTCTCTCGTCTCTCCTGCCTCTAAACTGGCTCACACCAAGGTTATTCCAGACGCTTCCAACTCGGCTGAGCGGAGGGGTGCACCGGCGCCGCCAAACACACAAAATCACCTAACGGAACCCTGATGGCGTTTCCGGCCATTGATCCTCCAATAATTTTTGATATTTAAGACGAAATGTTAAACTGTTCGCTGGTTGAGGTAGAAATAACGAATAAGAAAGGATGAACACACCTGGCAACCCTTCGGGAGAATAGACGCGCTCTAGCAACTGAAAAAGTAGACCGTCTCCAGTGATTAGCGTGCCAACTTATAAGAACCATTACAAAACAATGGAAGATAAATTTAAAAGAAATACATTTAAAATCAAACGTTAAAATCAAACAAAAATAAAACAATTTTTGATTATATTGGGAAAATCTTGATCAATACTTTACATGCATGAGCAGTATATCAGCAACAGGTCAACACTATCTGACAAAATTGTGTACTATATACTCCTATATACACATAACTTTCTATATTTTTCTTTACTTCAACAACTGAAACAGTACATTTTAAAAAGATGCAAGCGCACACAGTATTGGCAATATGTGTGATTTGGCAATGATTTTTTTTCATTATTATTTTATTTACATAAATGGTATAATATAAATACTGTTGATGTCGAAAAAGTAACACAGAACGACAAAAGCATATCCTATAATATTAGATGTCAAATTATTGTTAATTGGAATAAATACATACATAATCACATTGAGATGTTTTGTTTTTTTAATTCTGAATATCAATTCACTTTCTAAGATGGTGTGACACATGCGAGCAAATAAACTGATAAAGATGTTACAGAATGTTTTGCTTCCCTCATTTAATCTAATTAGACTACACTGATTTATTATCTACACTACTGCTTCAAATATACATGCAAACTACACATTCAGCTCTCTAGTTGATGGCACACAGTAGTCAGACTCATCAGTGCTGATCAAAATTCATGAGGTAAACAAAATATATTTTTACTCTGGTTCTATTTCCAGCTGTAATTTTATTGTGGTAACCACTGTTTAATGGACCTCATGTTTTTTGACTGGACATTGATGATTTATGATCAGTTGGATCAACCTGAGCCTCTCTTGTTTCATCACTATATATTAGTGATAAAAGGTCAGATTTTGTGCCTCTCTTCATTTGTATTTAAGATTTATGAAACAGACATAAACAGTTCAGCCCAATATTTGTTGAGAATAAGGCTTGGCAGATGTTAGAGACTCAGGTTAGCATTAGTGAATTCTACCTTTGATTAAAGTCCCTTTCAAAGAAGAACTACTTGAATTTGTTGCTCTGCACATTGTTCCAGAGATGAATCAGTTGATCATTTTCATTCCATCAGTCAACAGTCTTTTCATTGAGATCCTTGTAAACCAATTTGCCAAAACAAAGCTAACAATATTAATAAATACATAAACTGGTACAACTGAGTAGTCATCTTCGTATGTAAATAAAGCAACACATCAGATCTTAAAAAAGAGAGCAGAGAAAATGGAACCTCCTCTGATCTCAGAAGATACTTCCTGATGTTGAAGTATATGAACTGATCATTTGTGGAAAACTGCAGATTTCTTCATGACAGACAAACAAATGAAGTTCTGCGCCAATCGGCCAATCCATTAATTCACTCATTAATTTAATGGCCTCATTCACAGACAGAAGTGGATAAATCCTTATTCAGCGCTTGGCTGATCAGTGTTGATGTTCATTGGACCAAGGATGTCCAGTCAGCAACATAAAGCTTTTATACTTAAAAAAACACTTTCTGTTTGCTTGCTCTCACCTGGGTGCTGCTAACTTCCTGCTGGAGAGCCAGACCAGAGGTGGGACATCAATCTGGAGCATAAGCTCACCATCATCCTAACCTAAGCCTGATCCTAACCCTTAACTTAACCTGAGTCTAAACCTAACACCAAATCAGCCCTATGAAGTTGTGAGGATCAGGCAAAATGTCCTCACAACTCATTATGATCCTCATCACACAGCATTTACAAGAACATACTCAGAGAGAGAGCTACACAATCTTTACTGCATGCAAGACAATTGTAGTCTCACACAATCTACACTCACTAAATGACACACACCCTGTTCCACAACATGTGCAAACACACACACGCACACACACACACACCACACACACACACACACACACACACACACACACACACACACACATGCACACAGCATTCATTTCCTTTTTATTCAGTACAGACACATATTGTGCTACTGAATCTCTCTCCTCTCTCTCTTAAACACACGCACACACACACACACACACACACACCATTTGCAAAGCTTGCTCCTAGCTTTTGCTCTCTCTACGCACTCTCTCTCACACACACTCCCCTCCCCCTCTATCGTCACACATACACTGACACACACTCACACATACACACACAGATAGAAACACACAAACCCATACATGCACACAAGTGTGTACACATTCCCTCCTACGCAAACGTTCACACACACACACACACACACACACACATATGCACACACACACACACATTCCGTCTCTTTCCTTTTCACATACACACAAGCACACATCTCATTTGTACACCCCTCCCCCATGCTTTTTGCACACGAGCGCGCACGCACTCACACACACACACACCACACACACACACACACACCACACACACACACACGTCCTCTCTGTCTCTCTTTTTCTCTCTTCATCTTTGCTTGCTCATTCACTCTCTCACTCACAAACACACACTTTCCCTCTTGCACTGCTTCTTACACACAGAAACACACAGTTGCACAAACACGCACGCACACACACAGACACACACACACACACTCTGTCTCCTGCTCCCCTCCCTCTCGCTGTCTGTCTGTCTCATTACTCCTGTCTTTCTCTCACTCTCTTGGTCTTTCTCTCTCTCTCTCTCTCTCTCTCACACACACACACACACACACACAAACACACTTCTTTCCTGCCCTCTCTCCTTCTCTTTTTTCATCTCTCAGTCTCTTTCAGACACACACACCCACATGCACACTAATGCGCAACCACACACTGACACATGCGCACAAGCACAGCAAGACACACAAACATCGACACACAAACACACACCCATTTTCTCTCTCAATATTTTTTTCTCCATGTAACACATTTTTTCTCACATATTTTCTTATACTCTCTCTACAATACTGTAATTTTCCTTCATTCATCTCTTCTTCCACACTCTCTCTCTCTCTCTCTCACACACACACACACACACACACACACACACACACACACACACCTCCCCCTCTCACTCTTTACTGGCATCTTGATTTCTGCTTCTTCATTAACAGTCACATACTAACATGCACACATACACAAAAATAAATTAAAAACTGTAAATGAACACACAAACACACACTCACACACCCTTTTAAACAAACACTCACCTCTCTTAAACAAGACACAGGTACTCTCTCTCTCTCTCTCGACACCCACACATTGTTCTACCATTGTTGTGAGGACCTTCCTTGACTTCCTGTATTACCCTGGCCCTTAACCCAACCTTAACCATCCCAGTTAACCTTATAACTCTGATATCAACCTAAGCCCAAGCTTGTGACCCAAGCTTAACCCTCAAATTGGCCTCTGACTTAGTGAGGACCCATCAAACTCTCTATACTTTGCTAGTAAAATTTATTTTGGTACTCAATATGTACACACACAATTAAATGTGTTATTTTGTTTTGCAGTCCCAAGGAAAATGTGTCAAATTTGAGCCAAGGTCAGTTTATTTAAAGCCATTGTGAAACCTTTACAAAACCGAAGACAATTGTTATTTAATATTTAACGAGATGTTGCATTGCTTAAATATTTCCAGTCCATGGTTCTGATAGGAAAATGTAGAGTTATGTTTTATTTCAAAAGTGAGGGATACATGAGAATTGAAGTCAGCCCCCTTGATTTTTATAAAGTTCATGATTTATTTGAGATGTTTAGTCAATGCACTGATGAAGAAGAGATCTGTTACATAATGAGGGGAATAGTTATCATTCTTTACTGACTTCCATGTCTTTAAAATATCTTGTTCACAGGGTGCACCTTAGATTAAAGGCAACTACGGCTAATCGGCAACCAGAGAGTGTGTTGCAGAACAAACAGGTAGTTGTGTTCATCAGTGCCTTGGAGAAAAGTTGCGTTTGAGTCAGTTTTTGAGTCTTCAGAGGACACCAGAAAACAGAAAACACCCTGACTTTACGTCGACGTAAACAAATTCATCTCTTATTAATGACAAATATTAGTTATAGAATCGTGGTTAAAAAATGCTGGTGTTTTTCTGAAGCAATTGAGATAACTCATCTGTTTGTACTATCTGATGTGGTGTGCCACTCAGCTCAGTTATGGGGCCTTTGTTTTCTGTATTTAACGCTCATGGTTCATCTGAGGTGGAACTATGACATTGACTACAAGCACATGCTAATGATGTGTGTTCCTGCAGTGTTACACCTGCGGAGCTCACCAGCTTGTGAACACAAAATGCCTTACATCTTAAAAGCAACTCCCACCCGCAACCATTCCAAACATTTTCCTTGGAAAGTCTCATGTGTGAGTGGGAAATTAGAACAAATTTTATGGAAAATCTACACTCAATTTGCTGGTTAAGCTGGAAAACAGGAAAAGTAGCTTGTGCATATCTGTGACTAGGCCTTTAAGGCTATTAGGGAATTTAAAGGAATGAGTTGAAAGTGGTGATAATCATTTTTATTTGCGTTTACTTATTGATCTCGAGATTATCCTGTCTATACATTTGCAAAAGTAAATACACAGCACTGACGAGTCAAAGATGATTACAGTCACATTGATGCTGAATAAATATTTGCAACATTAGTAGGTGTTCAGAATTACACTTCAATACAATTTTAGGGATTAACGTCCTGGCATCAAAATTCAGACAAAGAAGTTCCTATTATACATTGTTTTGTTTTTTTTCAATATTTCCTGTCTCGATGCACAAAAGACGCTTTACGCCCTCTTCTGGCAGCAAACGTAATTGCACCAAGGTGACGGTGACCCTGTGGACTCCACTGTGAACTCTTAACTGTAGAGAGGAGCCTCATTTCACACGCTCAACAGACTTTCTCTTTCATATATACATTTAAAATAAAGTACCAGACAAAGGCCTCCAGCCAGGGTCCTTTTCAAGTAAACAACAAATGTTTTCATTGCATGATTAAAGGAACATTTTCAGATTTTCTAGATGAGTTCCAAACAACCATTGATCTTTGGGATTCAATTAAATATTCAGCACTGTTCTCGCACATCCAGTGAGCAGTTCTGGCCTGCTGGCTACTGATAGACAGATGCAGTGGATACATAATCCTCTGTGCTTTAAGCCATTTTCCCAGAGCCAGCACACCCCTGTAACTATAGTTCAAGACAACAGGCACCTGGAGCTGTAATCAATTTGAAAATAGAAAATGAAGGAAAAGTGGTGCAAAAAGCTTTGGAGGAAATCACTATATCATTCATAAGCAAACCAAATATGTGACAGGAAGAGGGCAGAAATCAATATGTGACGTTGAGAGAAGGGCCTACAAAGGTACCAGCAGGCGACAATATCATGACAATGCAACAGCGATCACACTGCTAGAGCAGTAGATTCTGAGGCTGCATGCAGATAAATAAGAGCATCAAACAGCCTCATTCCTTTAAAACGGCAATTTTCTCCAGTGCTCCTTTAATATATGAAGCAGGTCTTATTAACTTCACTTTTTGCAAAACAAAAATGTTACATTTTTTAAAATTACCTTCCATTGTTTCTCCTTTTTTCCTAAACATTCAAACCAATATTCATATTTGTCTGACCATTCCTGTATCAGATCTTTTTGACATGTTTTACATTTTATCCTTGAACTGAATTCTTGTACATCTAAAGATAATTTCAGTTGTCCTCCAGCAACACTCGCCAGTAAATCTGGCAGTTTGCAATATCAATAGTTACACTGTGGGGTTAGACCGTATAACTACAGAGTATAAGCCCACAGGGTGGGATGTAATATAGCGTATAATATATAACTTGTACTTTCAGTGCATCAACTATTACAGCAAATAACTAAGAGACAAAGACTAAAGACAAAACCCAGCAAATACGTTATTTTTTAATCCAAAATCAGAGGCATTTTTGCATTACGTAATTTTATGATTTGTTCCTCTTTTGGCTGTGGATCTTTAATGCAATATCTTGTTCTTCTAACCTTTGACTAACATATGATTAAAGGTCAGGCTGCATCTTAATTTAAGTGGGCTGAAATTGTTGCACTTTCATGTAACACATCAATAAAGATATTGTTTTATCTTTTCTCTATTATTCATAGAATACCTCAAAATTCTGAACATATTATATTTATACACACACACATACATATATACACACACACACACACACACACACACACACACACAGACACAGACACAGACACACACACATATATATATAAAGGCATTTAAATGATTTGTATCTCACTGGGTAGAAGAACTGTATTAAGAACTTGGAATGGGTTATTTGTATTGTTCTCTCTTAGAGGTTTTACGTAAAAACTGTTGCTTTCTAAACCTCAAGACATTTGAAACTTTCACCACTTAAAAAGTGCTTTAAAAAAGAAAAACATTTACAATATTTAGAAAAGAAATCACGGGTTATTTAGTACTGCAATGTGACTCAAGCAATGAATATACGTGTGTAATATGGCGATATGAACACACGGGGGCGTTGCTGCAAGCATTTTGCTGCTCTACACGTTTCACGTCGCTAATCGCCAAATAAATAAAGAACGAGTTACAGACACATTATTAAACAATGATTACCGTCAACTTAAAACTTGTAGCGACATGAATTAAAACATCAGTTGTTGCCAATCTTGTAAGTATATCTGAAATAATTTCTGCTGTATCAAAGTGCAGCAAAGATAAAATAAAACATCTACTTTGAGCGAAACCCAAGCAAAAAAATAGTTTTCACTCTACTAATAGCTCATAACTGTTTCACTCTAACATTAAAATACATTAGTGAAAATAATCTTAAATGGAGAAGGATAAATATACTGTGCCATTGTTTTTTTCAATATTAAACACAAATTTGTTAAGAAAATTGATCAAATTTGTCTCAGGACAGACATCTATCGTAACGCTTTTTTTTTCTGTCCACATTTTGATCTCTGGCTACACCCAGCTATATTTTTTTGCTGGATCCCTCACCCTGCCACTTTTTCACCCGCCAACACTCCTGGAGGTCTCATCGACGAGCATTTCTAGAGCTTCTCCTGCTCCTCACATTATCCTTAAAGAGATCTGGAGGAAGAGCTTTCAAGGTGGTGATGGTCATCTTGATCCAATAGTCCACCTCTTGGAAGACGCGATAAAGCCAAAGCTTAAGCTCAAACACTGCAGTCGGAACAACTAACTGTCGATAAGATCAGAAAAAAAGATTTTAAAGCTGAAGGTCAACCGACTCCCTCACATTCAATGGATGTGAATGCTTACCTCCAACTCAGCCACAGTGGGAGTCTGGACTGTACCGTCAACAGCTTTGAGAAGCTCTCGAGTGTTGATGATGAGAAGGGAGAGTCTCTCCTTCACCATCTTCCTCTGGGTCTCATAGTCGAGCTTGCTGCCACCCAGCTCCTCTTCCTCTTTGGCGATGGCTCTTTCCAGTAAGACGTAGCACTGGAGCAGAGCAGAGTGAAGACGCCACAGCTTATCTCTGCTGTCCAGCTGGGAGGAAGGAGGAGGGACGGACACCAGGCTGCCATCGGCCACTGGAACATCAGACGTAAAGCTTTCTCTCTTTCTCTTGAGGATGAAACAGTTGAAGCAAAAAAAAAAGGGAGAACCAGAAGTGAAACCCAGGTTAGATGTCTCCTGTGAACCATATATGGTGTAACCATGTGTGCTGAGTTCACACCCCAGAACCACCTCCAATGGTAAGGAGTGGAAGCTGAGCCTTGATATTCCACAGAAAAATAATATATATCTTGCAGAGCTGCTGGAGTTATTTGCTGCTGGCACAGAGGATGACATCATCTGCCACTAAGTAGGAAAACCTGCCACAACTTTTCCACCATCCGCAGAGCGATGCTAACGGCACATAGCTGCAGCTCTAACAACTGTGTTCCAGCTCTGCCAATTTATTACTGAAACTAAACCAATGCCATATCAGTTTCATACTTCAGAGCATCTGATCACCATCTTTTAAAGATGTACCACTCGTTTATTAGGCTGGAGGTGAAACTAGAGCTAGTCCTGAGAGAATCCCAAACATTTTCGACATTTTTCCAAACCATTAAAGTTGAGCCGTGTGTGAAAGTTAGTGGCAGCGTGACGAGCTGGTGCCGAGACTCGCCACAGGATGCAGCACAGACAAGAATCACGTAATCACACATTACCAAGGACGAATAAAAGAGCTTCAGGAAACTACACAACATTCCTGATGGAAAATATTCAACTTGAATTCCATCTCTGTAACAACTGCTCTCAGTAAGAGAGGAGGAACTGATCTGGGCCGCAATATGACAAGTTAAAACACATCTCATCAACGCCGGGCCCGGGGCAACATTCTGCGTCAAATAAAGACTAATCAAAGGAGTACATGTCACCTCCTGGCTCGTGTCAAGCCACGTCTGTGCGAAACTAAAGGCCAAGACATGATGGACCTGAGCAGGACGGGCCGGTGCCAGAAAAACACCCACGTCTGTAATTCCAGCTCAGCTCACCCGCTGGAACTCTGCATCTTCCTGCTCGCCCTCACGTACAGATGATCCTATTCATTCTGTACTGTACACAGACACGCCCACCCTCTTTTGATTCTTTGGAACAGAACCCTTTGATATTTGTAGCTGCTGTTCCTATGCAAACTTTCAAACAAACCTAAACGAAAACACAGGGGCGAGAGAGGAGAGAACGAGATGCAGTAAACTAAAATATAGGGTGGTCTATTTCTTTACCTTATCTTCTCTAAACGCGCGCACGCTTTCCTCTCCAGCTCTGGGCTCAATCAACAGGCTGGGTGAAACCAGAGAACTTCACAAATATTCCTCTACTCACATAAAGGTCCAGTAGGACGGAACACTCATAGCGCAGCTGCTCGGCAATGGCGATGGCCCGGGCCACGGTGGTCCTACTCAGATCAGGGCCGGCCGTGCGTCTGGTCCGTCTGCATGCCATTGGATCATCTGCAGTTGTAACTGCCGTGGAGACACATGCGTACACCGCAGAGGCGCAATGGGCCGCCCCCTGTGCACGGTTGCGTGCGCTTTCGGAGATTTCCCATCGCGGCAGCACTGCGACCACTGGAAACGTGGGCCGCTAAAGTTAGAATCACATCAATCAGTCCAAAAGTACTATTATTGTTGTTGTTGTTGTTGGTGGTGGTGGTAGTAATAGTGGTAGTATCCATAGCTAAGTGTAGCTAAGTGCTTCAGTCCAGAGCAACTTTCATTCTTGTTAGAACAGGTTTTGGATTGAAGCACTTAGAGGATTGTAGTTTGTATCTTTATATGTTTTAGCTTGTAATTTAAAGGCGACATAATTTGACAACACACAAAGACGAAATGAACATGTGTGGATGGAAATTGTATGAATTTGAATTTGAAAACAGCAGACAGTACACATTCGGCATCAAGCTGCAGATTTAGGGTGTAATAGCACGTCATGACAGTAGGCGTCAGTGCGAGCACAAGCTATACAAAGAGCGGCCAAATTACAGCTGAAAAAGTCGCTTCCTGTTGCCTCGCCTTTAAATTGTTTATTTACATTCTGGGGCTACAAGCTTTCCGTCTTTATATAATAAGTACGTCCATTTTAATCAACATCACAATTTACCAAAAAAGGCTCTAAATATCCAAAACGGCAGTGCTGCCTTTTAGTGTGAGGTTATATTCCCAACAAATTAGCTACCTCGAGCTAAATCGTTGACAAGATGACCTCTCTGGTTGGCTACGGACTGTCTTCAGAGTCCGAGGATGATGGACATGTTGCTGTTGATGATGTTACAAATGAGTAAGTGCTCAATCAAAACATGTCCTGGAGATAAATGCTTTAACGCGGTGTTGTTCGTCCTCACCTGTCGGTCCTGTGTGTCTTTCAGCCCCTCTGAACAGTCTGGTGCGTCCTCATCAACCACAAGGAGCCGCAACTTTCTGTTGGAGCCCGGTTCAGGTTCGAGTGAATCCGACAGCGAATCGGACACAGAAGAACTTTCATCCTCACAACGTTCCCCAAAAGCATCAGTTCCTAAGGCAGCTGGTCCACCTGATCTACCTGTTCTTCATATAGACTCAAACATACCCAGTAAGCTACCACCGCCACTTCTCAACACCCATTCCGACAGCAGTGTGTTTAGCAACCCTTTCAAGGCTCAGGCAGACCAGAACCTCAGTGCCTTACAGAAACATGTCCCCCTCACAATGCAGCCCAGACCTTCACAGATCGGAGGTAAAAGAATATGTGTGTTGTACAGGAAAGATGGAAAGTGCAGATTTGGGATCAAATGCAAATTTGCTCATGACAGTGACCTCCAGACACAAGTTCCAGCCACTCACACCCATGCACCATTGTGTGAAGACACAGATGAAATTGTTACAGATAAAGGATCCCAGAACCTCCAACAGAACACAAGAGAGGAAGACTCAGGTGGGCCATTAAAGAAGAGGAGAGTTGGACTTAGTAACTCATTAATTCCTCCAAAAAGGGCCATGAAGCAGTACATCCTTCAAAGGAACAAGGAACAGGTGAACATGCCCTGAGAAAGATTTCAGGGAACAAGACAGAACCGATGGTAATGTTTGTGTGCGATTGTCCACGTCTGTGCCCGATTCACAGCTAAAAAATCAGCAACGTCTCAGTGGAAGCGAAACATCATTTTGTTGCAATTCAAGTACAATAAAATTATGTTTTGCTACAGTGTAGCCGACTTCTATTCACAATGTACAAAAACATATTTCTAGTGTATTGTTTTGTATCACCAAAGAGATGCAGATTTTGTAATGTTTCAAGGTTGGGTACAAAAATGTATTACAACTAAAAGGGAACTTGACCAATTCTCACTAATTAATGAAGTGTGTTATGTGGCTATTTTATTGTCTCATGTTTCAGTTACATTTGAGGACATTGGTGTGTGCTAACTATGTACATACATGTTATTACTACTAACAGGTGATACTGGTACAGATGCCATTTGAACTGACTACTAAAACCCCTTAAAGTTTCACTATGCCTTATTCCAAGCTTGTGAATTATATATTTTTTCCCACCTTTCTACTCGTGGTTTAAATTTGGATCTCACATAAAAATGAAGGCTTTAGGATGGAGCTGGACAGAATCGAAAGAAGAAAAACAGCTGCCTATTTAAAGTCTCACCCTGGCATATAAGGAACTGTTTTATAGATCTTTTTCTGGCAGTTAATAACAAAGATGATTAATAGGCATTCCATGTATTGTGTATTACCAGGGGAAAGCTATATTATAAGAAAACCCACAGATTTTTAACATGACCTCTTCAACACACACTCACTCATGTAAAAGGATAGTTAGGTTAACAGGACATATGTACATAGGTAACAACTTACACATACAGATAATTCCCTGATAAAAGGCTAACATAACTAGGAGTGAACAAACAGTATATAATATGCGGGTTTTCCTACATTAAATTCAAATATTGCAATACAGGGCAGCATGTAACCGATGGCGGCATCTGCCTCCATCCTTTATTAGCTATTATACATAACACTTGCTTTACATTAGGCCCTGCTGCACACGTCTCTCTGCACTGTCTGACATCATGTGACATTGTCCGGCTTCCTCCCAAACGACCCCGTCCCCCCCGGCACCTTCTGCCTGCTGAAGCGAGCTGACTGGATTGTCCAGTATAAAGCTGTCCCCATTGGTAGACACTGTATTCTGGGACTGGGCTGGGGAGAGGAGAGGGGTGTTCAGGGCACCAGTCTGCAGGGTCTGAAGTGGCTGAGACGTGGCTAAAATAGCCATCTGCTGGATGTGGTTCTGAGACTGGCTGACAGGCTGGAAGGTCATTTGCAGGATTTGCGCCTGCCCCTGACTCTGCTGTTGGGGGGAGTATGACTGAATGGGCTGGAGCTGAGGCTGATGCTGGGTCACCACTGCGCTGGAATGCAGGGTTAACTGTGGTATTTGGGGCTGCTGTGACGGCTGATTGGAGTGCACAAACTGGACGGGCATCTGCAGTTGTAGGTGACCCTGTTGCTGGTTGTCAGCTGGGGAAGGAGGGTCAATGGGGGACAATGCGATAGTCACTGGCACCTGCATGGTGTGAAGGTTCTGGTCTTGTCCCAACAAAACCACCTGGTGACTCACTGGTTGGGTCACATGAGCAATCTGAGACACCTGAGCAACTTGCTGCCCGACTTCTTGGTTGAGCTGGTCCTCCTGACTGCCCTGCCCTATTGGGTTCACGTCCAAATTGGTGACCTCTGCTGTCATGGGGTTTGCTGGCAGCTCCAACATTGAGGCAGGAGTTGTAATGAGAGCACCAGCATTAGCTGCCAGAGCCTCTGCAATGAGCACCTCAGGGTGACTTTTGGCTTTATGTGCTACCACACAGTCCTTCTTTTCAAACTTTTTGCCACAAATGGAACATGAGAACTGATAAGTGGCATCAGCGTCATGCTTCTTCATATGCCAGTTGAGTGAGGCCTTCTGGCGACAGGTGAAACCACAGATTTCACACCTGATTAAAAAAGAAAGAAAGATGATGCATGAATGTAATCTAAAAAAACGTAAAGGTGACTGATGTTGGAGATTAAAAAAACAAAAAAACACTGACTGCAGCGGCTTCTCTCCCGTGTGAATCATGCGGTGCACAGCCAGGTTGTGGGAGCTCTTGAAGGCACGAGCACAGAACTCACAGATGTAGTCCCTTTGGTCTAAAAATCATAAACAGCATGTTGTACTCATTACAATTGTAGTTCTTTATTACAAACCTGTTTGAACACTGATGGATACCCATGACATTCACTACCTGTGTGGTGTTTTGCATGACGCAGCAGTTGCTTCTGCAAACGGAATAGTCTCCCACATGATGGATGAGGACACACATACTTCTTCTTGAGCAAGTGCTGATACTTAATATGGTGCTGAAATGCACAGCAAAGACAAAGCATGACATTATACCAGCATCAGCTTAAAAAAAGAGTGGAAGAGGGAATGTCTATGTGAACAAGAGGAAGATACAGTCAGAATATTGATTAAGAGACCCTGGGAAAATCCAAACACTTGTAAACAGCAGTATTTCATCCAGATTTGCTTAAAAAAGTGTTTAAGTTAGCTTATTCCAGGTATACCTTCTTTTTTTTTCTTTTTTTTAAAAAATCCCTGATAACTGATATCACCTTTTCAAAAACTGTTTTATGGCAAGATTTTAAAGAAAGGAAAGTGATGCAAACTATTCCTGTGTCTTAAGATGTACCTGTAGGTAACGTGGGTGAGCCAGTACCGTCCCACACCCTTCAATTTCACATCTCACATACTGAACTGGGGGCTTCTTCCTGTTTGGGTGGCATCACAAACATGATGTAGAGTTTAATGTATGTATTGAAATGGTTAGATTAACAATTCATACTGTAGATTTCTAGTGACCTACAAGCTCTGAGGCACAACCAATTTGTTAACACGGATAATTTTACCACTATATTTAAAAAAAGTAAAATGCAGCAGTAAGATGCTTTATGCAGTCATATAGGACACAGGAGTCAGTCACCTGGAGGTCACTTCCATAACTTTTTATTCCAACTGACAGATTTTATCTAATCAATCTAATCTTGACTTGTTTCCAGATCTTTACGTCACACGACTGATAACCACCAAATCCAAACATCTACTTTACCTTCTCTTTGGCAGCCGTGGAGTTTTGTCATCTTTTTTCCGTCGGCCTCTCCTAAACAGCAGAAACAATAGTGGAAATGTTAACAGAAAATATGACGGTAGCAAAGGTGGACCTCATTCCGATATGTCCCTTATCTGTCGCTATGCTTACTTCCTTGGTCCATCTGGGTCCTCCACAATTTCTTCCTCTAGCTTAACTTCCTCTTCCACACTCTTCAGGATTTCCAAACCTTCCACTTTAATCTCAGCCACCTCCGTCTCTTTTTTAGGCATTTTTTCTTTCTCTTTCTTGTCCTTCTGTCTTGGAGGAGCTCTGCGCTTTGGTTTGGGCACCTCTCTAGAAAATAGAGACAGTGAAAAATTGGAAAAGACAGCAATGAAAAAAGAGGGCAATCTGGTCCAATCATTTCAGACACACACATACCTTTGAGCTTTCGGGTCATAGCTCTGGTCATTTATGTCATCTCTAAAAGGAACATCTTCATCACTGGTGATACTTTCCTCCTCCTCTGCACCACTGAAAGGGCAGCACTCAGCACTCATCAATTTGAAATTTCCAGTTGTGCTATGCCATCAATTGAAGAGACTACAGGTAGGAGTACCTTTGAATAGCTGCCTGGTGTTTACATTTGTTCAGGTCATCCTGAAATGAAGGGTTTTCATCGTCCAAGACTGGCTCGGTAACGCTCTCACTCACTTCCTCTTTGTTTTTCCTGAGAGAATAGGACACTATTACAATACAGGTTTTCATAACTTGTCCAGAGCTGGAGAATCATGAACATCACAAAAGTGTGGTGAGCAGTCTCTCGCAGCTTCTATATTGTACAAGGTATACATACAGTATATAAGGTCAGCAAACTCAAAATTATAATCAGCTACTCTGGGGGAACCGTTTCTTTATCTCCTAATCAAAATATTCACAAATTAAAACAGTCAACCATAAATGGACTTTGTGCTACCTAAAGTGATACTTACATTCCATCTTCTTCCCCACTGTTAAGTCGTCCTACTGCTGAATGGCAGACACATAAATTAGATAAGACCAATCTCCCATATTTAAATAGATGATAAGCGAGTCGCAGAAGAAAAGAGCCACTGATTTTAAGGTAAACTCTAACTTCATACTGATCCAATGACTTGAAATGACGCTAAAGGCATTCAGCAAAATAAGGAATACTCTAAAGAGGGTCAGGACAATGAAGCATTGGTTATTATAGATAGATCATGGGCCTCAAAGGTGGGACCGCAGAGGCTCACTGTAAACATTTTGCTCACCAGCAGTACTCTCTATTCCAGGCTCCGTCTTACATGCAACTTTGACAGAGCCACGCACACCCCTGCCAGACAGGTGCTTGGTTTGGGCCTGGATGCGTCTGGAGGGTAGAGCTGAAGGGAAGAAACAGAAAAAAGTAATCAATTATTGTCAAATTCAGGTTACATCAGCTGGATATTATACATTTTTTACAATACTCTGGTTACCTTGGGCATCTGTAAAAAAGTTCTTTGGGTCCTCTGAGCTGCAGAGAAGATATAAAACATGAGACCAGGCAGTCTGTCAACCTGCAGTGAACCCATCTCTAAGAAAAGCATACATTCAGGGTGAAGCATGACCTGCTACCACTAAAGTTGGTTAAGGTCCACTCCATCCTCTGTATGCGGGGGTGTGCTGCGGTGAAGGAGCATCAGCCCCCCGACAGAAACCCATATGTTCGACGTCACACTCGTCGAATAACCTTTGTGACACTCATCATCAGTTTGCACGCTCCAAATAACAGGACTTACTCTGTGCTCTGAAGACCGGCACCTGCCAGGACCCCTCCAGCCTCACAACCCACCGACTCGGAATGCTTCTTGCGCCTTGAGCTGGAAACTTTCCTTCGCTTGGTAGTAACGGTGTCCAGGTTCGGTTCGTCCTCCTCGTCGTCGCTCTTGCTGTCCTTAAGCCAAGCCGGTACCGCCCTCGTTGACCTGTTCCTTAAAACCCGACCCGAACTCTGAGGGCTCGACGCTGCCCCGTTCAGGTCTGGGAACGATGCGGAGACGCCGGACCTCGGCCGGCCCGCCCCGCGCTCTCTGAGCTCCCTTCGCCGTGCAACGGTCTTACTCGTGGCCGGTGTCTGCTCTGCGGCCTTGTCCCCCGCCGGCTCTTTATCTTTATCCGCCACCCCTGTTCGGTCACATGGCGGCTCCATTGCCGTTAAAACCCGACTGTCTATTTTAAATGAAGTCTGAAATCAAGAGTTTATTAGCGATGTGTGAAAGAACGGACCGCATCTGGTTTAAAGACGTTCAGTTTGCAAGCGGCCTTTATCCACAGTTGGACATTTTGTGTCATTGCGTGTGGTTCGTCGGAAACTAAATACATATATTTATTAATCGGAAACTAAAAAGTTTTAGTAATTATCTATTCACTAATAAAGCGATATCGTTTTAAAGAAGCAGACACTATTTTCACGTTCTTAAAGCTATAGCAAACCTACTTATTTGCTCGAGCCCAGTGCGCAACCATTTTGTACGCTTTGTCGCGTCTCCTTTAAGCCAAATATAAAGTGAGGCTACACAGTGAAGCCGCAGCGCGTTTTCGAAAGTGCATAAATCATTTGGATTTCCCAACCTATTCTGTGTAGACAGGGTCGGTCCAGCCACATTGTTTAAGAATCTGCACGGAGCTGGCGGCAGCTTACGGCACGTAACACGCAGAAGACTGCTGATGCATCATGGGTAGTGTAGTTAGTTCCTTTGATTCGACCAACGGTGTTTTAAGGTCTGAATTTAAGGGTATCGAAGAGGTTTAGGGAGGCGTACCGTTAAAATACAAGATACACTTATACCCATTGAGTAGCAGAAAGCGCATAAATGATCATCATGCTTATTTAAAATTCACATTTACGTGCTCAAACTCTGATCCACTTCCAGAGCGTATAATTTGCAGCGAGGTCCTTGGGAATGACTTTTATTTGGACTCAAGCACCCAAGTTTGGTGGCCAAATCCGTTGATGTATATATATTTTAAACACTAAGAAGAACTGCATCCAGAAAAAAAGTCTCAAAGTCAGTTAGCGCACCAGAACAAAAATCCTATCGATTAGTATTACGAGAAGCAAACATCCTTCCTGCTGTCAAAGATGATGGCAGCAAAAATATTAATAAAGAAAACACAAAGCTTAATGATTCATTGCTTTTTTAAAAAATGGTTGGAAAATTCGTCAAAAAGTAATGTTGAGTTGTTGAAAAAAGACACTGAAATGTTTTAAAGATCAACCTATAATTAACAGTTACTAATGGAACGTTTCATCTATGTAACGGTTTTTAAACAGTATTTAAACATGTTCCGTGTTTCTTGATTATTAAAAAAAAAAAGTTTATTTGCTATTATAGCTGATGGAGTCTATTCACCTTATTTGGAAAATACATTGCTTTACATTCCACTGGCCACTAGAGGGCAACACAGTGTTGGAATTTCACAGCACCACAAAGCACGACAAAGAACATAAAGGTGCTGATTGATTAAAGAATAACCTATTATTTGACGTGGTATTTAACTTTTCGCACTGAATGAGCAAGCAAATAACACCTGCTGTATGCAACAAAGCTAAGTTAAAATTTACATTGAAGTCATGTTTTATTTATATTTGATTCAATTCACTTTGATAAAAGTGATAAAGAGGACTGTATCAAAATTTTTGCATGAATATATATGCTTACTATTTCTAAACTAAATGTTTCTTCATTTAAGATTGCAATTATAGTTTGATTAACATTTACCTATGTCTAATTTATTCTAATCTCATTTGCAGACCATATAACCAGGTGTTAGTGTGCGACAATTTTGTAAAATAACTAGTGGCATAACAATAAAGAGTAAATTTGTTCCATATTGTATACTCTTTCTTCTTCAAAGAATCACTGATAAGGAAGATATATTGAACAGCCTGTTTCTAAAGTTTAGAACCACCACAGACAGCTTCATGAAACAATGTCCAAAGCGTTGTCTCACCACCATTATTCATACATTCTGAGTTCCAGTCACATTTCTGCAATTAGTAAAATCTTACATCTTTAATAACAGACAGAAATGAGCCACATCATTACCTCATTTTTGAAAATGCTTTATTTAACTACTTTGTCACTATAAATAAAATAGGACCAAACAAGCTTCTTTTTGTTTTAAACAGATAGAAAAAGATCTTTGCAGGTCTACAAAGTAATAGTTAAGGGCACATCTTGGTAATAAGGCACACACTAGAAAGAGTTCTAAAGGTAAAAGCTACTGTATGTTAGACTAGGCATGTTTAGCTCCATCACACTGACACAATCACAGGAGAACCTCATCCTGCTGCTTCTGAAGTGTGGGTAAAATGCAGGCAACAGAACAGAAGCAGGTGTTTTAAGTGGGAGACAGAAGAGTTACATTTGCATCCACATTCAGTTGTCAGCCTAATCTCAAAGGCATATTTGTAATGCAACTTAGAGAAATGTGTCTCACTTTAAAACAAAGGAAGCTCAAAAGGTTCTGGGTTCTGCTTTGTTATGGCTGATAAAATGTAGCTGAATGTGAAGGTCTTTGTGCTCCCTCTCATAACACCAAAGTCCACTTAAATTAGCAAAAGCAATACACTAGAAAAAACTAACCTTGAATTTTTAAAAATCATTGGACACTTTGGCAAAAAAAAAAAACGCACACACAAAAACTAAAAACTACATTTGTTACTCTGACTTGTATCCCTATAGATATTGTAAATAAAGAAAAGCAACATGTTTTAGAATATATTACGCTTTTTTTCTTACTTCATACACAAAACATGTCATGCATATATTAAATATATCCTGACATATTGTTACCATAAAGAACTTAATAAAAGCAGATGTAGACATTGGAGTGTTATGTGGTATTTTGCTAAAGTTATTTTGTTTCTTGGACCATATGATTCACTATATAATGTCAAAATCTAAAAAAAAAACATAGAATGAATGGAATAAACTATAAAAGTCAGACCTAATAGTGGTTTGGATATGCAAACCATAATTCAAACTCATCTCTGGAGTCTGACTTCATGACCAGTGGCTGAATGTATCTATTGTGTTTTACACGCATGTTGTTGTACGTTCACTGATGCTGTGTTGTATATTTCAGCATGAGGTATCTCTGCAGTTATTCCAACATCACATTTCCTTTCAGCTTACTGCAGAGTTTAGAAAGTGCCCAGCTCTTATGGTCCTTATCTACAGTATATGGCGCTGTCCATTCAGACTTCTAAACTATGCAAATTTAAATATAAATTTATGTTCTGTTTTTGATAGCTCTTTATCCAGACACAATCTTTTGCCTTTCATAAATACATTTTTTAAGTGCACCTCGACTGAGCACAGTGCAGAGGACACAAACCAAGACAGAAGAGACACTGAGAGCAGGGAGACTGCAGGATCATCTCCTCCACCTATACGCTTAAAAAAATGTAATTAAGTGGAAATAAAAATGTTGAAAAAGTCAAGTTTCATCTGTTTGTCCACTGTACTTATCACAGTCAAAACAATGGGTAGCATATACCCTACTCACAAGTAGGCACAGTAGAGTGGCACAGTCTTTAACCAGAAGACCATAGGACTTAGTCTTATATTTCTCTTGTCCTTTTCCTTTTTGTGGGTAGAAACTAAATTAATTAGAAGACCAAACACTTCAGTCCATAAAGAAAGTTAAACATTTCTTTCCATATTTGTTCTCCTTTCAACCCCCCCCCCCCCCCCCCCCCATCATAAAACCCTATAAATGTATATAAATGAGATTAAAAACACAAAGATCCGTTCAGTCTTCGTCCCCATCAGTCAGCAGTTTCTGAGAATGACAAACTCATGGACACATTCCTCCTAGACACTGCCCAACAGGCTTTTACATGAAGCTGCTCATTGTTGGGGGAGAAAAGGTGCCCTTTGGTTTCTTATTATATAGCTTCACCAAAGAACTGGCAACTTGTTTTCAAATCTCAAAGCATCTCCACAATGAAGCAAAAGCACTAATTACAGACAAATGAGCCTCACAAATAAACCTTCATTTAAAATGTCCATGAAGCACAAGTAAAAGGCGATAAACCAAAAAAGTACCATACAGGAATGTAGCATAACCTCTAACCAACCTGGATGGATGGCACCATACAATGCACATTCGTTAGAAACAGCCTACAGGTAGGAAAAATATAACATGATAAATGAAAACAACAGTCATCCTAAAACCAGTCCTCAGCTGGAACATTTTGTGTCAGTAGTTGCTGTTGCACTGTCCTGCTTTTGTGTTTTATGTTGGATGTGGTGATAAACCCCTTTTCCTGTGTCAGTGAGCAAATACCACCCGGAAAAAGAAAACTACACACAACTAAAAACGTATATTATCTTCATAAATAATAAAAAGTACCTTCAGTGTTTTTGGAGCAACAAGATGGCAAAAAAGAGGGAGATGGAAACAAAAAACAGTGACTGCAGAGAGCAATGCTTGTTTTGTTGTTGGTTTGTTGTTTCTTTTGTGTTTTAATGAATAAGATTTATCATAATGCTAATATTAATAAAGCCTAGCAGGCAGTTGCTAGGCTCTATGGTATACCCTGGGTGGGGCTGTCGGGTGGGTGTTCAATATTGCTGTATCATTTCATCGTCTGTCTTCAACACCTCATCCCATAATCACATCCCATCATCACAGTCCTCAGAGCTTTTACATGTTTGTCTCCTTAGAGGGATGCCTGTGTGATAGGAAAGAAGGAATGGCATCGTTTAGTTTCCTTACAGACACGATCAATATGTCTGGTAGACATCGTGGATAGGCAGCTGGAAGGCGGTTGTTGGGAAGGCTTGTGGGACGGTGTAGGTGGAGTATCCTCCATACGCTGCAGCTGCAACCGCTGCGTTCTTCTGCAGAGCTGCCAGAGCTGCAGAGTTGGCAGCGTAGTTTGCAATTGGGATGTAACCCGCTCCATACAGGCCCCCAGCTGTTGGAATACGCTGTACATTATGGGCCATTGCATAGACGGGGGTGATAGGACGGCCCTGGGGACAGTGAGAAACAGAGAGTGAGAGAGAGCCATAAAGCCGTACAGTATGTTACGAGCTACTAAGAAATGTGGATGAATTCAGCCCATGGTTGAAGAGTGAGGATGTCTGAAATGTAGACAGAACAATACCAGACTGCACACCTGGAAGGGTGGAGGAGTGGAGACAGCAGGAAGGACTGTGGCAGCAGCAGGAGTGTTGGTGTGCTCAGGGTGTTGCATGGCCAGAGGATTGATAAGGTGCTCCACTGTGTGCACCT
The DNA here is from genome assembly GCF_003711565.1 of Takifugu flavidus. Classification (NCBI taxonomy): domain Eukaryota; kingdom Metazoa; phylum Chordata; class Actinopteri; order Tetraodontiformes; family Tetraodontidae; genus Takifugu; species Takifugu flavidus. The sequence goes on from NC_079525.1 coordinate 9,666,326, forward strand.
TCCCTTCCTCCATCAGCTTGGCTGCAGGTGGTGCACTGAACACTGGGTACTGAGCGCCCAGAGCCGACAGAGCCACTGCACATAGACAGAGAGCAGAGTGAGAGCTGGGATAATAGAAGAGCCACAGCAGAGAGAGCAGCCAGGATGAGGACAGAGAAGAGAGGCACACCCATAGGGAACACACACACACACACACACACACACACACACACGTACACACACACACACACACGCATGCGCACACACACGCACAAACTCTACAACTAAAGGGTATCTATGAAAGGACTGATGGAGTCTGAAACAATGACTCATTATTAAGAAATAAGAAAATAGTTGAAGAAGACAGGTTAGACAGGAAAAGGAAATATTCTACAAGGTGTGGGAGTTTGCTGTGGATTATAACTCTCAATTGAGGGCTAACCTCAATGTCTCAATATGCAGAGAGGGGTGGAGGGAGGGTGGGAGGAGGGAAAAGAGAGGGAGAGAGGGAGATAGAGAAGGAGAAAGAGGTGGAGGGAGAGAGAGAGAGAAAGAGAGGGGGTAGTGAGAGAGAGGGAGCAAAGAAAGGGAGAGGATGGGGAGGGAGAGCATGTTTGTCATTGTTTCAGATGGACAAAAATCTTTGCAATAAATGGGTGACTTAAATATATGATAGCAAAACAAGAAGCAGTTTTCTAATGTTACATGTTTCTAAAAACTCTAGCGATAAGTCTAGCACCCTTTATGTCTAAGTATAATTAGGATTCAAGAATAATACCAGTATGTCAACCCTGTTTCAGGAATGAATTATTTTCTCTCTGGAGAAAAATCCCGATTTCAGACATTATTATTATTATTATTATTATTATTATTATTATTATTATTATTATTATTATTATTATTATTATTAACAAGCCATCATTATAGAAATGACTTCAGCTCCCAACAATGATGCTTGAGCATCGTCGGCCTCAGATTAGTGCAGTAGGAAAATATTACTGTTCATCATGTGCTCAGACGTCAACCTGTGTGAAAGGATCCACTTACAGTAATCCAGAATTCACACAAACCAGCGGTGGAGTGGTGGAAATGAGAACCCTACGGTGTGGGCCCAATGGTGTACACTGGTATTATCCTTTGATTCGATCGGACACGTAAGAAGGAGGAGGAGGTGGTGTTTAGTTTGGAGGATTAGTTTTGCATTTCAACTCTACATTCTTCACTAAACCTGTTTTCATGTTCATAAAGATCAAAACATTCTAATGAGTCGGATCAGTAATAAAAAAATTGTCGAGTTGAATGCACATGTGGAAACAGAACATCCCAGTAAAACTATGGCTGGTTCAGATGGACAACTGCACTGCATAAAAACACAGCTTTCATTTTCTCTAAAAATAACGACGTAATATTGAAATCAGTGATCTGTGATAGTCCAATAGAAATTCAGGCACTTGTGTGATGTTGATACAGTGCCATTGTCATCTGAACATGTGGGACAACAAGTATCAAGTGAATAAAAGAAAGATGTGAAAATGAGGACAGCCGATACTTTCTGGTCATCACAAAATGATCTTTTCGCCATGAAATACATAAAAGGTCAAAGTGTACATGACCATCCAGCAACAGCCACCATTGAAAGGTTTCTGAGTGACAGGAAAGGAACTTCAAAGGAAGAGTTGGACTTGAACAGAGGCATTTGAGGAGGGGGACAGTTTAGATGATCTGGCTCACTGACTTGTGCCAGGCTTGATGCCAACAGGGTTGACAGAGGCAGCAAGCTCCAAACTGGGCATCAGCTCATGGGGTTTTTCAGGCTGTTTGGTCTTGCCGTCATGGTAGCGGCTGTAGATGCCACGACCAGCAGAGTAACCCCCCAGGTAAGACCCCCGTGGTCCAGGGGTACGATTACCTGCGATGGGGCGACCTCGACCTCGCACAGTACCTGCTTAAGATACAATTACAATAATATGATGACAGAGGTCGTGTTTATTTCTTGGTCAGCAGGGGTCTAAAACTAAAATGTCCATATAAGCTACGACATGAATCTAGAACCTCTGAATATATCAAGAAAATTCATGGAGCGTAAATTTAGGGGAACATGATTTTTCTGCATCATCTTGTTCTTTTTATTCCAGTTCAGTCTCAAGATAGTTTACTTTATTCTGACTGCTTTTCAGGTCTATATATATATCTAGACTCTGGTAATGAAAATGGTGTTGTGAGGTCAGTTTTCCTTCCATCTCTAATGTAAACCTTCATGAAATGGAAGGTGACAGCGCAGCAAGAGAAGGGCAGTGTTAGAGAATGAATAGTTTGTCATATGCCAGGAAAGCTCATTGTTCATTGGAGGAATGAGTAGGAGCAAGGGTGTGAGAGATTACCATGGTTCTGTATCATTTGGGATCCTTTGGAAAGAAAACCAAAACACAATGATTGTCGAAAGTCAAGTAAATTTTCCTCCTACCACCCAACAAAAACATATATAATCACACATGGCAACGGGCTTTGCATTCATTGTTCCATCACCTTTGTGTACTTTAACCGTTTAACAGGCTGATTGATGCTATTCTCGCAAAGGTCATTTAGGTTTTGTTTTTTATAAATCTTAAGGAAATTTTTAATGATCAAATCATCATTATCTTAGTCATCATGGCCACTTAAAGAATTTTGTTTTTTGGCCATTGTTCCTACAGTAGCATGTCTTTAACACATTCAATGACTTTGTGCATGCTTTTAAAAAAAACAGGGATGAAATTGTTTTACAGGATCAGTCAGTGCATTTACACACAACACCAGTCAGGTTAACACTAAAGATAGATGAGACCACCAGCATACTTGGGTGGCCAAAAACCTTCAATATGCATATTAGATTTTATTACATTTTTCAGACATGCTTGAGTAGCTATGCATTTGTCTGGTTTTCGAATTGAAATTTAAATATTGACTATTTCAGTTAGACATATACAAGTGCTTTGATTCATGTTAGCTGAATTAATAAAGAAACGTGTATGTGCACTGACTGCTTATGTATTGGCAATAAAGAAGACATAAGCCATTCTAACCTTTGATGAAGTATTCCCTGTTGGGTCCAATTAGAGTGTTGTAGGGATAACCATAGTAGGCCAATGTATATGGATCACACTGGTAAACATAATTTTGTTGAGTAGCTTCTGGAGTGGCGGGGGCCCCCTTGGAGGCCTTTTGGCGTGAGTACTGCTCTTTATCCACCGGCTTGGCGAGCGTCACCTCTATGCAGGAGCCTTCAACCTCGGTGCCATTGAGGTGGTTCATTGCCAGGACTGCATCGTCTCTAGAGTTAAAGTGGACGAAAGCGTAGTCTCGGATTTTCTTCACCCGCTCAACACATCCAGGATTCCACTGGCTAAACACCTGGTTTGGGGGAGGGTTAAAATTATATTCAGACAAATAAAGTATAATAGATTAAAAAGTACAAGACAATAATAAAACTACTAAACCCCTCTGACCTTTCTGATTGTCTCTTCGCTGGTTTCCATCATAAGATTCCTTACATAGAGGATCTTCACTGTCTCCATAACATCCTCATCCACGTCAATCTCTGGCTCGGCCCAGTCCACCGCAATCTGATGGCCCCAGAGCTGGATGCGTCCAGGCATCAGCTTCCTGCGAGCCATCGCTGCTGCGCGGTGGGACTCGTACTCTACAAATGCAAAACCTCGGTTCTTCATCTTATCTGCCGCACTGGCGTAGACTATCACATCTATTACCCCTTCAGTCACCTTAGAGACCTCCTCCAGGATCTCCTCACGTTTCTTGGTTTTGGGGATGCCCCCAATGAAAAGGCGGCAGTTGTCCACAGAGGAGCAGACTCCCAGCAGTCGCCCAGGGCGCACCTCATAATTGTTGAGCTCACGAACAGCCCGTTTAGCCTCGTGTTTTTCGGTGTACATCACAAAGGCATACCCTCTGTTCTTCCCATCAAAGTCCATCATAAGCCGCATCTCATAGATTCGTCCAACAGATTCAAACACTGGGACCAGCTCATCCTCATAAACGTCCCTTGGGATCTTGCCCACGAATATCTCACATCCCCGTGGTGGAGATGGGCCATTCCATCCGGGAGGGGGGCCATATTTGCGCTGACCATTCTCCTGAACCATACCATAGCCAGTGCGTTCCATTAACGCCACCAGCGCAGCCTCATTGGGGGTACCCACGACACCTTCTGGAATGCTGACCTGTCCGTGAAAGGAATGGTGGGAGGCACTGGAGGCTTTGGAGGGGGCAGTGTTGTGGCTCATTGCAGAGGAGGGAGTGGGATCTTCTGCTGTCATTCTGACAAAAACATCCAATCAGATCTGTGACCTGAGATGGGAAAGAGAACTTTAATAAATGATGCCAAAGATAATGGTTAATATAATATCAGGAGGACAAAAACACACAATCACAGCTGCCAATTAAACAATAGTTATTAATCAACCACTCAACAGATTGATCTGGGTAAAACAGTGGAACTTTATGTCTAAATCCTCTGGGACCTTTTCTATCTGCACTTTTATGCTCTTGTTTTGAGGAGATTTAAGAGTTCTTATTACCCTCTGACCCCAATCAACAAGACTAAGAGCTGTAAACTGAAAATTTCAACTCAAAGTTCATCCAGTATGACTAGGTCACATGCTCTTAGTGTGTGTGTGTCTGTGTGTGTGCGTACATGTGCGTGCGTGCGTGCGTGCGCTTTTGCATCTTTCAGTTCACATCAAGAGCTGTTGTCCTATAAAAAGAACATGGAACAGCCAGAAATCGGCTTCCTGAGCATAAACCTCTTACACTGTTATTTTCCAACACTGCTGGCATTCAGAAGGGGAAATTCTACAGCAACTTAAATCCCAGAATCTCCACACTGTGCTGGTGCTGCATTCAGTTCCAAGTCAACCTGTCACAGCAGACTACACAGCCCATCATCACGTCAGTGATTAAAGGAAGGAAAAAACAATGTGGAGCTGGACATTGATTGAGACACTGTAACTGGCTTTCAGCTGCACCCTCAAATGCTGTTAACAAGTAGCAGTTGGTTGCTGCATGTCACCTCTTATGAATATATATGTTTCTTGTCCCTCCCTCTGTTCCTTCTAGTGTGTAAAGTGCTAACATAAGGCCATCTCTTATCAGCCTTATCTTGGCCGGCTGAGGACAGAGAGAGGACAACATTCACTATGGGAGTTCTGCTTGCTGATAAAAAAAAAAGAAGCTGTGAAAATGTGACTGGAATTGTTTTAGGCCGTGTGTTTTTTTAAAGGTTATTTTGATTGGGTCAAAAATGTGATGTGTTCAGCCTCAGACAGGGGTGACCTACTTCCTGCTTTTGATCACTGAAAGATATTCTCAACTTCCCCAGTGCTGACCACTGTTGCACTGCCTGTTTTTCTCACTGAAGAGTCAAAGACATCGACAACAGTGTAAAACAATGAATCTACTCTATCAGGAGAGAACCTTCTTTAAAAGTATATATGTTGGCCCAGTCAGCAAAAGAGGTTGACAATCCAAAAAAGGAAACATGGACAAAGAAAGAATATAGGTTTTTATCCTGTTTGTTAAGTGTTGGTGTACGTGTGTAAGAGAGACACACAGAGAGAAACAGAACAAGAAAACTGAGGCAGTTACAGGTAGATGATTAACCACAGCAGACACAAATCACTGCTTTAACTCAGAGGGTGTAAAGATGACACCTTAAAATCTGACTCAGGAAAGATGAGAACTTCTAAAGAACTTCTCTTTGGTGTTTTTCTTCTTTATTGTAACAAAAAAAACTTTTTTTTAAGCCAGGTTCATCTGCTGTACAGGTTCTGAGCTCTGCTGCTGCATCTGAAGGCAGGAAGTAAATGATTTTATTGGCTAAGAAGCTGAGGCGAAGTCTTCTGACTGCAGCTGTGGAGGTTAGCCATTAGGTTGTGTTTATGATTGATAGAGGCACCTGATTTCCCTCAATTGTTTTATAGGTATACAAGAAAAGCATTTAGGGCATCCACACTGATTAACTACAGTGAGCAAATTCCACTTTGTTTCCCTTCAAATCATTAATAGAAGCTACTAAAAGGAAGAACCCTGACCCGACTTTAAAACAAGGCTCGTATCATGTGTTCATGGTATTCAGAAGTTTATAATCCAGTGGACCTCTCTGGGGCTCCTAATTTATTGCAGATTAGGGAGCAAAGAATGCTCGAAAGTGTGTTTAGCAGTAAGGAACAATGCACCTCTTAGTTTGTGGCTCGATCCTGAGTGACACTGATCCAGCCTTCTAAACAGTCCCATGGATGCCGCCATCTTAGCTGTGTGCACATTCAGGTGAACACGTGGAGGAGATTGAGTCAGTGCATCTGACTAGTTGCCCCTGAACAACACCAGAGAGCATTCACTCTAATTCTGCTGCTTTAACACACAACACACAGCCGGTCTGCACCACTCAATCAGAAGAATCAATCAGGTCCTTAACTGAGATAGATTGTTGTGGTAAATTATTAAGACTCTGAGGATTCTAAGAAACTGAGAAAAGGAAGCAAAACTGAAGCAAAGCAGGAACTGTGAGAAGGACTTAAGAGCAGATGGGATGTTGGTGGAAAAGAGAAGAGGAAGGAGAAGCAGAGAGTGAGCAGATGGGAGGATAGCTACCCTGTTACTCCACACTGCTCCGCTGCCTGGCTGCCTGCTCTGGGAGTGTTAGTCCACCTCCCTGAGAGACAGGTACAGCAGGGTACTAAACACAAGGGCCAGCCTCCTCTACACACCCAAACACACACACACATGCACACACTTGGAAGAAAAACTACTTCCTAGTTTTTCTTCCAAGTCAGAGCAGATGAGGGCGGAGCGACAGGCAGAACCTGTTGGCGAGACTTGTGAAATACAAATCGAGTTCAAGATAAGCTTTTTATGTTAAACTGTTGATTTTCTTCTGTGTAATTTCTATTTGATTCCATCTGAGAAACACAGAGAGGTCATGTCTTTCTTAAACCAAATTTAAAACCTCAAATGAATAATAAAGCAGTGAAACTGAGAAAACGTTTCATACACAGGTCTAAAATACTTTCCCTTAAAGTTGTTTAAACCACCCTGACATAATATAAACTGTTATCTATTCATTGTTTCTTTCAATATGATAGTCATGCAGCCATTCAGCACAGCCCAACATCAGTCACTGTGTCCTGATGTTATTTGATTGTAGCCATTTTCCAAAGGTCTTCCCTCCTTTTCTAAATGGAGGTGACGTTCGTTGCAGAGGATACATACGTGGCCCAGAAAATGTGCAAGTGTTACAGTGTTTTTCTGCTGAGAGCGGCACATAGTGAAGACAAACTGACAGGAACTGGCCGGCGAATGCTTCCTCATGCTGCTGGCTTTGTATGATTTAGAAACTCACAACTGGGAGTTACCGCGACTGATTGTCACGTCAGCAAGTCAAACTGTCACTGTGTGTGTGTGTGTGTGTGTGTTGTGTGTGTGGTGTGTGTGTGTGTGTGTGTGTGTGCGTGCGCGTGTGTGTGTGTGTGTGTGTGTGTGTGTGTGTGGTGTGTGTGTGTGGGCGGGCGGGCATGTGTGTGTGCTTTTTTTCTGTACATAACAACGGTGAACATGTTCCTGACCAAGCTTAACTTGAGCAAACAGCACACACCTTCCTGGGCAGTCAAGAGAGCAGATAAAGAGACGACAGAGAGAAAAAAAAACAGCCAAATGAGGAAATGTCTCCTGCTTACGGAGATCAAGTCTAAAAGCTCCCACCAGTGGTCTGAATAAAACACTCTAAACAGGAAAAGAAGGGGTGAAGGAAAGATGAGTGGTCAGCAGCGAGCCGCAGTTTCATCTGAAACCCCTCAGTTGTGACTGGGAGAACAAAATTAAGACTACTTAGCATAAAAACTGAGACTGATGAGTAGAAACAAAAACCCACAACATTCAATGAACACGTGATTGTGACAACAGGGAGCACGAGAAGAAACGCAAAAAGCTTCTCCAAGCTGACAACTCTGATGCAAATAAGCAAAGTGGTGGTAAAAGCTCAAGCAGAAGGATGGCAGCCGAGTAGAAGATCCTGAAAAAACAGTCATAGCTTCCAGGAGTTCAGCAGAAACGGTGACAATTGGTGACAATTAGCAAAAATAAATTGTAGAGCTGGGCATAAGAACCCCCCGCGCCCCCATCCCCCCCGCTTGTGTTTCTGTCAGATTGTTAAGGATGTGTGCAGATCAGGTCTTTCCTCTGAACTCATGAGGCCAGTCAAAGATTAACTCAGTCATCAGCAGTGGCCAATGAGTACTCAGGACAGCTCTCAGTGGGGTCAGACGTTCCAGAGATTGCACAGGAACACATCAGCCACTCAGGTTGGTGGGTAACTGTTCAACATAAATCAATGAAACACAACGGGAACACTTTCAGCTTCTCGCCTGTAATCATTGCAAAGTTTTCAGAAATCATTTCCACAGGACACAAACATGATGGCACTAATGCCAGCTAACACAGCTTAGCCTCTTGTTAGTCAGTAAACATCCCTAAATGGAGTACTCTATTCACATTAAAGCATATTTTGGTGATAAAAACCTTATGTCAAAAAAGGCACGTTGTTTAAATAAATGATAAATCATTAGCTTGTTGGAGGAGCATGCTGGGAGGAGGTGGGTACATCAAATCTTGCACTCTCTGTTCCTGAGAAAATATCAAATTATTCCTACATTGGTCCTCTAACACACACACACACACACACACACACACACACACACACACACACACCACACACACACACACACACACACACAATGGAATTTGTGACATAGACAAAACCTTGAAGCAGGAATTAAGTCAGCAATAAAGCAGTGCTGGTAATCACTATCTCAGTTGGAGACTTAAGTAAATCAGTAGCGTGTCACAAGACTGAAATCCTGCTGTTAATGTTTGTGGAGTCATATAACCTGTGAGGTTGCAACACACTTTTTAAAAATTTTCCTGAAATCACAACCAGAAACTTAAAAATACTCAAGACTGCAAAAAAATTGCTTTTTTTGTTGTCTTTTTAAAAATGTTGACTCTACATAAATGATCAAAAGTGAACAAGAATGTGTGATTTATGTCAATTTACAGTATGAATGCTAATTCAACTATATGGCCTAATTTAGCCACCCACTCTAATGAGCTTTATGGTGAGATTTAAATAAAATGATTATTCACTAAGATCTCACTCAATTGCTCACAGCTTGTTGAACAAGCTGGGTTCACCCAGACTCAATGTAATATCTGACACAAACTTTAGTCTTTCATTATTTTGGATTTCCTTTTTCATATCAGCAACCAGCGTCTCTTTCCATATTTATTTACTGCCACACAATGTTTTGAAATGATCTAAATGTCATTTTTATACATTCGTTGTTTTTTTTTTAAAGTTTCCTTTTATTTCTCACTTTTCCTCCTCCCATCTGTGTACCTGTCACCCACATTCCTCTAGTTCACTTGAGCTCAAAGAAGAGGAGGGGGAGGAGAAACAAGGAAGGTGTGGAGAAGAGGGCAAGGAAGAAATGTGGAAAAGAGTAGGGAGAAAGAGGGTGAGTGTATGGGAGGTGGCCCTGCAGGAAAAAGCCTGATAAAGAAGCGTGAGCAAGGCTAACGAGTAGAGAGGAGGGGACCGTTAGACCTCCCTGGAAGCTGGACAGCCTTAAAGTCAGACAGGGTGGAAGAATTTCAGGTCAGGCAGGCTGGGTAAGCAACTTCCTGGAGTTCATGCCATCTCTGAAACTGGATGATTCCAGTTCATTTAACTCAGGAACCCCCACTGCTTTGGGACTGAAACATTTGACTACTTAAAACACAACCGTGACAACAAACAGACAAGCCTGCATCAGCTCGTATGATGCCATCAGTAAAAGACATGAAGTATCCTCCATAATCTTGGTGGTGACACAGCAACAAGGTCAGCTGCGGATAAATGTAAGAGATCTGTATCAGACGGCGACCCCATCATTACTTATCATCTGCTTTAGCTTTAGCTTTACCCTGTAGCTGAAAGGCTCTTTTCTTCCTTAGGCAAACACATTCCTGAGGCTGATCAGCCAGCCTGTTAAAGGCCCTTGTGGACATTTGTTTAAGACTGGCATTGACAGTGTCACACACTCCTAGTGCAAGGCTGTTAGAGGACCTCTGTGTGTATAAGAAGAAATCAGCATGATTTAAGACTGGAGGCAGGTGATGCATCACCTTTGCATATAATCTTATTTCTTTTCAGAATCCCTTAAACCCTCAGACGCTATTACACAAGCTTTAAAGGAGCTAACCTTCACACACAATTTTGAAAGCAAACAACAGCCCTCCCTGTCCACAAATAAAGTTAAGACTTTTACAATGGAAAATCTCAAGATATGGGCCGATACTGATACTGGGCTGTTATCAGTATGTGTTTCTGTATGAAGCCATACCTTCAATTTCTCATCCAAAATAAAGTCTCTCTTAAATGGTTTTTCCACTTTGTTGAATTGAAATAAAATTGAAAAGAAATCACACACACACACCCCCACCCATACACACATGCACACACACACACAACACACACACACACACACACACACACACACACACACAGTGTGAAAGATCCTGGTGTCATGCCACTGCACTGGTTTCACTGGTTTCTTTGTCAGCCATCTCTATCTTCATTCCAACCACCGACTGGTTTAAGTGCCTTTGTTTGTCTGTTTCCAATCATTCTGGTTCTGATAAACAGAAGGTGAACTGAAAATGACGCAGCGTTCCACCAGGCCAAACTCTTTCCACCAGAATGACTGCCAAGCTTGTTGACGGAGACATTCATGCAAACAAGAGCGAAGGTCATCTCTTATGAAAGGTAATCTTGAAAGATTAAAATATCAAAAATATAAAACAAAGGACAACAGGACACGCAAGGAACACTGAGGCACCTTGAAAAAGGGACAAAAAGAGACACACTGACATGAAGACTGTACCTGTATCCCACACTGTGGAGGCTACTGATGAGCACACCCAGAAGACCCAGCTGTCTTTGAAAACCTGAACACGGTCACACTTTTTTAAAACTTGCTCTCTTTACATCCATTCACTTTCTTTGGTGTTGACTGTCCGTACCTGCCTACGTCTGGATGTTTAAGCGTGGAGGTAAGCAAAGGTGGTTTAGTGTTTACTTATTCTCAAAGGCCAGGAGAGAGGTGGGGCCACAGGTAACCCCCACCTTTCTTTCTCTCTCTCTTCAAGTTTCTCTCTCTCTCTGCTGGCTGATAAGGAATAAGACAAAAGGAAGGTAAAGGGTAAAGGCTGCAACTGCCAGTGATCAGATAAAAGCCATGAGCAAGAGTTTGAGCTTGCTAAATGTATTTCAAGAAGGCAACAAGATTTAGTTTCACTGCTGTTGTCCTGCTGATTCTAACTAGCTAGAGAGTTGGTCTGTTGTCAAATGCTCAGCAGCTGTTCTCACCTATTCTAACATGCATCTAGACTGATCTGTTCACAGGTTGAAACACTTTTGTTAGGACAGTTTCGTCTGAACATCTGTTTGTCTCTGTGATCACATCTGACTTCCACACTCTGTATGTAAATTGATGCATTAACACATAATTTCTCAGCATTAAATGGCCATTACATATCACTCATTACCATCAGTTGCTCCTTTCTACAGCTGATAGTTGTTGCAATATTTTAGTCCAGATCAAATAGGGGAACAACTGTTGAACATCCCACAGTTCGGCTAAATCTATCATTGACAAATTAAAGGAGGATGCTTGTTTAAATGTGCCTACAGGTGGCTGAGGGTGAGGGCAAGAAGAAGACCAGAAGCCACAGAAATGACAACTCTGAAGGAGTTAAAAGCTCTAGCTGCTTCGATGTTCTTCAGAGCTGTCAAGAGAAAGAAACTCTCAGCTGGAATTCAAGGTCAAGGTCAATTGGAAGAAGGTTCCTTGGTTTGAGGTGACAGAAACATCAAACCAGATAATATGTTTGGTGAACATAAAACACTGCAGCATCACCACAAACACTCCATCTCTAGCGTGAAGCATGGTGGCAGCGGCAGCGTCCTGCTCTGGAGATGCTTCTCAGCAGCGAAAACCATATCCAAAGCCGGACTGATCACGTTTGATCCTCCAGCACTCTGACATGGCGGGACACAGTGAGGTTCCAGTCTGGCTGGGACACTTCTACACAGAGCCACCACTCATAATTATCAAAAATATAGAATCACAGAGCTTTCATCAACTGACATTCCTTTGGAAAAAAAACTGAAAATAAATTTTTATTGGAAATTCTATTAAAAAAAAGTTTTCTGAAGTTATTATTGGAGATGAGAGTTGATGCAATAAAAAAAAATGCTAATTACATGCAACTATATATAGGAATAAACGGGTTTTTTTTAGGGTGGCTAAAACCGTAAGTTAAAGGATAGGGAATTACTTAATGGTGCATGATAATTGAATTGTTTTAGTAGATAAAAACAGAGTCATTCCACTCATATTTCCCAGAAACAGGAATCATAGAGAAGAGGAAGGATGTCATGGTGACAATATGGTGTAAATGTATATATGCTTAAACAGCCCTGAACAACAAAGTGACTCTGCAGCTTTATCACACAGAATGCTGTGTGTGTGTGTGTGGTGTGTGTGGTGTGTGTGTGTGTGTGTGTGTGTGTGTGTGTGTGTGTGTGTGTGTGTGTGTGTGTGTTGTGTGTGTGTGTGTGTGTGAGTGTGTGTGTGCGTGTGTAATTATAGAAGTGACACATTAACCAGTGACTCTGTTAATGAAGGACGCGTAATCCCGCACACGTACCGAGATACAGGCAGGCCAAAGTTTACAGGGCGTTATGATGTCGTTTAAAGCCATAAAACAGGTTGGACGAGCGCGTGATTCAAAGATCATGATGACTTTTATCACAAGAACCCCTCCTCCCCCACTCCTCCCTCTCTCTCTTTTTCTCTCTCTTTCTCTCTCTGTCTTGCTCACACTCACACACATGCAAATTAATGTTAAAAGTATGTTATTATGTAGATTCAAAATATTTGAAAGCTGATTAAATCAATAACATTATCCAACATGAGTAAGATCAGCAATCAGTGGGGAAAAGAATGAAGTGAAGGGAAAATGGACCTACATGACCTAAAATGATAAAACATTACAAAGAAACTGGACCGAGACAACAACAAAAGTGGTGTGAGAGGTGTGAATGACATAATCTAAAATCAGTTTCCACCACATACAAAGGTCATAAAAACAATAAGAAGAACAAATGTGGTGTGTTCTGATCCAAACCCACCCATAGAGGATCCTACCTGTGTATTAAAGTTCTCCATAATGGGGGTGAGCAACGGAGAAACAGACAGAAAGGAACTGGCACAACTGGTCTGATATGAATCTGTATGAAAACAGCTTGACAATGGTCAAATAGTACACACACACACACACACGCACGCACGCACACACACACACACACACACACAGTAGGTTCATCTTTGGTTGATAAGCAGAATAAGGAAATACATTTATGCTTGAACATGCACATGGGCTGTTGTCCTAATGTAGTGTAAAGGACATGTCTCCCTGTCCTGACCTGTGAAGACATCTTAGAACCATCTGCAGTTCTGTCTGTTCTGGTGAAAATGAGGCCTAATAGAGGAAATAACACATCAGTGACACAATTAAACAAGAGTTTAGTTAAATAATCAATTAAACAGCAAAATATTCCTAGCTACTCATAGGATATACTGTTTATTTTCTGTGTTGCTCACACATTTGTACCCTTATGATAATAAGGTAAGATAATTAACTACTGATAGCGAACTAATGATAATGAACTTCCTTTTAGACCACAGGAGCACATCTGCATCCACGTCACTACCAGCACTTTTTTCACTTGCTCATGTGAATCACACCATTCACTTTACAGCAAATCAATAACAAAGTTCAGACTTTAACCTAAATGTGGGTAGTTTTCACATTAATCAACATTGCTGTTTCAAAAAGATGAATTTACGTTTTACGTTGACTTATTTGCCCAAACTGTGGCTCACAAGATGATCCCAGGATTCACCAAGCATGAGGACAACAGCTACACTTTCCCATCCTGAGGGAAATCATTTATTCCTGATTATCACATATCATAAACCCTTCAACCATAAACTGTGGGAGTACAGGTGTGTCTGTGAAGGCACAGGTGTATAAATAGGTATATGATATAAAGAGCTCTTTGTTGCTGCTAAGGAAAACCAATGTCTGCTGCTAATGTGTGTTTTAATGCTCCTTCAGCGGGTGAAGTCACATCCTGAAACAAATGACTAGTTCAACTCAGTGTCAGCAGATAAAGGGACACACACACACACACACACACACACACACACACACACTTCATGTGTCATGTGACTGACCACTGACCAATAAGAGCACAGCAGCATTGACTGTTGGCGTGGCGACCAACCAAGGTCAAAGGAAAGAGACGGAGGGTGGAGAGGGAGATAGATGTAATTATGTGACATCTAGATCATATTTATTTCCCGCTTGTGCTTGTAATATATAAAATATCTTTGATCTCTGACTTGTTCCAGAGCTTAAATTCAGATAAGTCACTGTCTCAGTCTGTCCACACACCAGATGAACACATGCCTCAAAGTCACAAAAGAACTCATAATAACGACATATAATTACAGAGTTTTGCACCCTTAAATATGATGGCTGCAAAAAACCTTTGAATGGAATGTAAATTGTGCAAGCCAAAGATCAAAGAGAGATAAGCTGGAAATGACACAAAGTAGAACTTTTGAGCAATAAGATAAAAGCCATCTTTACTGAAACACACACTGAACTGTGTGTGTGTGTGTGTGTGTGTGTGTGTGTGTGTGTGTGTGTGTGTGTGGTGTGTGTGTGTGTGTGTGTGTGTGTGTGTGTGTGTTTAAATACAGTTTGGGTGATTGGATTTTATTGGTAATATCCATAATTCCCTTCACTGTATAGATTCCCACACACACACACTTTGCCTCTTAGCCTACTAAGAAGACAAACAGCCCATTGTCTGTAGCAAGTATGCAGAAAGAGAAAATGCACACAGATACTCAGTGATAAAAGACACACTCACATCTTAGCGAAGATTTAAATGCAGATATTTAGATTATGGACAAACAGTAATGAGTTGGAATGCTCATTAAAATGATCCTGAAATTATTCCAATCTAATCCTTATTATCATTATCACAGATGTGAATAAAAATAGAGTTGGCCGGGTGTTCTGTACACCAATAATAACCTAAACAACTAGCATAAAATCATAAAAATCTGAATATGAAATTATATAAAAGACAATTAAACAATAATACACAACCTAGGAAGCTGTCACATGTGTCAGTGAGCACGCTTGAGAGCGGCAAAGCTCCCCTGTCCCTTGGTTTTCAGATTGATCCACCAACGACAGTGACCCTGACCCAGTGTACAGTTTGAGCAATTCAGAGAGATAGGGTAGAACCAAACCATTAAGGTAATACACATCTGAAACATATTGGGAGCCATTCAGAGATGCCAGTATGGAGCTGATGTGCTCTTTCTGTCACTTTACAGTATAGAGTTACAGGTATGCTGACTGTGTTCTAGACACCAGCAAGCAAAATCGCACATTAAACATATTTAACCCTATCTGTCGTCCACAGTGTGGAGCTGAGCACAGAAAATCCCAGGTTAGTCATTTTACTTATCCTCAAATGCCAATAGTACATGGGTTTAAATGTTTGTTTTAACTGATGGTGAAGGGGCTCCTGTGTTATTTGTGTTGAAATATGCAACACAAATAATGATATGATGATCAACCCATCATTCTGACAAGTGTCACCAACATCTAGTGCATAGATTTGGGAGACATCTACAAAAATGGAGTATGTGAGGACATTTAAAACATCAAAATAAATAAATCCCAAATATCCGTGTGAAAGGGAACCAGGGCAACATTAGTCCAAGAAGGAGAATGTTTTACATGGACAATTATTTCCATCAGAACAGAAAGTGACATCAGCAAAAACTGGGGATGTGGGGGTTATATTTGCTGTGGTGAAGGCCACTTTATCTACCAGAACTGGAGAAAGCCTCACAGGTCAGGGTAAACATCTGAATGTCTGAAAAGGACACCGTGTTTAAGACAGCTCGTTGCAGCAATAATGCTATCATTTATGTGTGAAACAAGAAGGAATTTTCCAAAATAAATGCCATCACCTGAAAGGGTTGGAAAAGCCATTGTGAAATGGAGCATAATAAGAGCATTAGTGTCCATGCAGGTTGAAGGACAGTGGGGAGAAGAAGGGGGGTTGAGTAAAAGAAAGCGGGGGCGGGGGGGTGAAGGGTTCAACAGTGTCACCACACAGGGGGTGGGGGAACAGGTTACACACAGGTCAGAGGTTGAACAGTGGAGAGGAGGAGGAGGAGAAGGAAGATTGTTGTTCCAGCCTTCACAGTTAGTGGATGTCACCTGTTTACACACTCACAAAGTATTGCTGGTGGAAAGTTCTCAAAACATAGACACTTGCACAACGTCTTGATGAGCTGCCATTACAAATGCTTCATGTTCCTTTTATGCCAGCTTTATGTTGGCTGTCGCGCCTAACTCGCCTTCTTTAGGTACAATCGTGCATAAACAGGTTAAAACTGCACTAGTCTTTCTTTAAGCTGCACATACCGACAATATTTTCAGCTCCAACTGAGTGAATGGATGTTTTAAAATGGTACAAACATTTAATCATTTATCTTAATTTTAATGTCAATGTTGTATAAAATGCCTATAACGTATATAACAGTAGTAGTAGTAGAAGTTTATTTTTTTTAAAATTGTGAACTCACAATTATAAGTTGATTTTCCAACTTAGTTCAATGATGGAAGTAAAATTGATAATTAGTGTTAGTTATTTAAAAAGTGCTAATGTTTGTTTTTAACAAAGAAAAACCTTCTATTGTGTGAGAATGATGGGGAGCAAATATTATTTTGGGCAGATTTTCATACTGGGAAATGTAGGAAAAGGCTCCTCTGAAAGAGAAAAGATTAATTATAAGTTATTGTCACACAAAGACTTCAGAAGGCGGAAGTCACATCGGTCAACAGGGTCACTAAAGTACTTTGTTTCCTGGTTCTTGCCTCAGATTTTCACTTGATACATGACGCGACCTTCTCATCAGGTTTGCTTTCATCACATGTCCCAAACTTAAGGGTTCAACTTTCCTCCAGACTGGAAATGGTTGGCTCACCTGGTGCCATCAGCAACTGTTTGTCACTATATTTAACTTTGCATATTACCTGATTCAGCGGTCCACCCCTGGCCCCCTCGTGTGTGTGTGTGTGTGTGTGTGTGTGTGTGTGTGTGTGTGTGTGTGTGTGTGTGTGTGTGTGGGAGGGGGAGTGCAAGGGGAAGAATGTGGGCATTGTGCTTTCTAGATATGTGGATGTGTGTGTGAGAGAGAGAGAGAGAGAGACAGAGAGGGAGAGAGAGAGAGAGGGGCGAACTGATCAGATCTTGTTACAGGTGTTTCATAAACAACAAAAAGTGCCCCCCCCCCCCCCCCCCCCCCCCCCCCCCCCCAACCTCCATTTCCACCCCCTCTCTACACAGCTTTAGATTTTTGAGTCCATATTGATGGATTAGGCTTATGGCTTTACACACAAACACACACACACGCACTCATTCCCTGCTTCCCCAATTTTATCACGAGACCATCATGTGACCGTCATGTGATTGGACCATATATTCTGTGTGTTTTCTCTTTGCTGAGCAACATTTTGCCCACTGACAATAAAAGGGATCCTTCCCTCCACTTCCTGTCGCCCTTCACTTGTCTAATAGTGTCTCACTGAAACTAGAATGGACCCAAACATGATACCATGAAGGTCGCGCTAAGACAAAAAGTTTGATATAAATTCCTTTCTTAGACAGCCCTTTGTTCGGTTGTGTTGTTGGTGATGTGACACCATTAGTCCAGTATCAGTTAGAAGCAGATTTCTTCTGGAACATTCTTAAACAACTGCTGAGGCCTTCTTTGGACACAAAAGAACACACTAATTTCTATTTTTGGATATGTTTTTTCATGAAAACAATCGCTTCATCAGGTCTGACCAGCAATTCAACACACACACCTTTCACACACCTCCCATTTGCTGTAACATTTATGGTATTCACCAGGAAGTCCTTCTTCCAGTGTCACTCTGCTCCTCCATGAGTAGCCCCAGAAGTGGTTTAAGTGTAAATGAAACTTAGTAATGACAGCTTGAGAGAAAATCAATTTTGATCTGATGGGCCAAGTATTGAGACAGCTGCTGTTTATCAGACAAACAGACATCCGTCAAACACACACATAGCCAAGTGTACGTTTGTACAACAACAGGGCAGCCAAGGCTAACCAGGGCCCTGCTCAACCAGTTCACTGAACCACAGAGCAAGATGGCAAGAACGCTCTCTCTCCCTCACACACACACATACGCACACACCCTGTACACATAAACATCAAGTTGGTGTCCTGTAACCTTGCAGTGAAGGTTACAGCAGTCAGCTGGGAGAGCACGAACACTGGACCAGCTGAAGAAATGTCCCCACAGATACCCACTGAGTGTGTGTGTGTGTGGTGTGTGTGTGTGGTGTGTGTGTGTGTGTGTGTGTGTGTGTGTGGGAGGGGGAGTGCAAGGGGAAGAATGTGGGCATTGTGCTTTCTAGATATGTGGATGTGTGTGTGAGAGAGAGAGAGAGAGAGAGACAGAGAGGGAGAGAGAGAGAGAGGGGCGAACTGATCAGATCTTGTTACAGGTGTTTCATAAACAACAAAAAGTGCCCCCCCCCCCAACCTCCATTTCCACCCCCTCTCTACACAGCTTTAGATTTTTGAGTCCATATTGATGGATTAGGCTTATGGCTTTACACACAAACACACACACACGCACTCATTCCCTGCTTCCCCAATTTTATCACGAGACCATCATGTGACCGTCATGTGATTGGACCATATATTCTGTGTGTTTTCTCTTTGCTGAGCAACATTTTGCCCACTGACAATAAAAGGGATCCTTCCCTCCACTTCCTGTCGCCCTTCACTTGTCTAATAGTGTCTCACTGAAACTAGAATGGACCCAAACATGATACCATGAAGGTCGCGCTAAGACAAAAAGTTTGATATAAATTCCTTTCTTAGACAGCCCTTTGTTCGGTTGTGTTGTTGGTGATGTGACACCATTAGTCCAGTATCAGTTAGAAGCAGATTTCTTCTGGAACATTCTTAAACAACTGCTGAGGCCTTCTTTGGACACAAAAGAACACACTAATTTCTATTTTTGGATATGTTTTTTCATGAAAACAATCGCTTCATCAGGTCTGACCAGCAATTCAACACACACACCTTTCACACACCTCCCATTTGCTGTAACATTTATGGTATTCACCAGGAAGTCCTTCTTCCAGTGTCACTCTGCTCCTCCATGAGTAGCCCCAGAAGTGGTTTAAGTGTAAATGAAACTTAGTAATGACAGCTTGAGAGAAAATCAATTTTGATCTGATGGGCCAAGTATTGAGACAGCTGCTGTTTATCAGACAAACAGACATCCGTCAAACACCACATAGCCAAGTGTACGTTTGTACAACAACAGGGCAGCCAAGGCTAACCAGGGCCCTGCTCAACCAGTTCACTGAACCACAGAGCAAGATGGCAAGAACACCTCTCTCTCCCTCACACACACACATACGCACACACCCTGTACACATAAACATCAAGTTGGTGTCCTGTAACCTTGCAGTGAAGGTTACAGCAGTCAGCTGGGAGAGCACGAACACTGGACCAGCTGAAGAAATGTCCCCACAGATACCCACTGAGTGTGTGTGTGTGTGTGTGTGTGTGTGTGTGTGTGTGTGTTGTGTGTGTGTTGTGTGTGTGTGTGTGTGTGTGTGTGTGTGTGTATCCAGGCAAGAAAACATAATTGACCACAGACTAACAGCAGAACTGAACCAATTGAAGGCAGATGAGGCAAAAAGAAAGTTCTGGTCCCACCTGTAGGATGTCAAGACGTGGACGTGAAGCGTTGCTGTCTTCTTCTTCTGTTCAAAAGCAACAATCCAGCTCGTCAGTGTCTCATCTTCCCTTCCTCTTCCTCTCCTCCTTTGTGCTGTCTGTCAGGTTCTCTCTGGCCTTTTGTTTGCTGTCAAGCCACCTCCTGTCTTCAGTGACAGGTCCCCCAAACACTCAGAAGAGATCTCAGGCACGTTGAACAACACACACTGAGAGAGAGAGAGAAAGAGAGAGAGAGAGATTCAGAGTTTCTCTTCTTCTTTTTGTGCTTTTTTGGATTCTGACTCAGATCCTCTCTGTTTGTCCTCTGTTCAGTCACGTCTTGATGTGTAGACGAAACAGTAGGATACAGAAAAGACAGCAGGAGAGAAAGAGAGAGGGAGGAGGAGAGAGAGAGTCTGGAAGTGGATGAGAGAGAGGGAGCGCTGAAGGTGGTAGAGTTGAAGGAGAGATCTAGATGAAGAAGGGGGAGTCGGGGGGGAGATGGTGGGAGGAATGGCAGTGGTAATTAGTAAGTCTGTACCTGACTCTCACTGACATAAGCCCCACATTCCTCAGAAGTAGGAGGAGGATGGGGGAGAGGAAAGAAAGGGAAATATTCTGAACACACATGAGTACAGCAGTCATCCACAAGAACACCGTCTCCACCCAAAAACAAACAACCAGAACACAAAAGTCTTACTACAATCCATCGTTGGCTAAGTCACTCCGATCAAGGTTGCACAAAGATGACACCACAACTGGCTGTGTCCAACCTAAAGCCTCCAAATACTTCCTCATGAGTCTTCCCAGCCTTCCATCTCGCTCACTCTTCCCTCTCTCTCCCCTGTCTCTCTTTCCACCTTTCAGTCTGTCTCCCTCCCATTCGAGCTGTGTATGGTGTACACAACGCCTTCTCCTGAAACTCACCAAACCAGAATGTAACTACCCAGATCCCCAACACACCTCCCTCTCCTCTCTATCATTCTGGAATGGAAACGCTATCCCTCTGCGGCCCTAGCCTGGGTGTGTGTATGTGTGTGTGTTAGCAAGCAGCTCCTAGACCTGAATCATTCTGACCACAGCACTCTGAAGGCTCGTCCTGCACACCTATGCTTCAAATCCTCAAAGCCAATATGCTTATTAGACACACACGAACATGCATGCAGGTCCATTCACAAAATACACACACCGCTGACGTCACAATGACACGCTGTCTTTATGTTGTAGTGTTCACCCCTGTTGACGTAGGTAGATCCTGCTGTAATGACAACGTTCTGTAATAACACCTCGCTGTTTAACTGTCAGCATGGGAGTGAAACTGGGGAAATGTGAAACACCAAACGTGGAGTTTCTCACCGTGGTGGGGCAGGTCTCTGCTCCGAAATCACTTGTTGCTCTCTCCTTGTACACTAATCCTTTGCATTTCTTTTCCTCCACACCCACTATTTGTTCATTTCCTGTATTTTAACTTGTTTGATCAAGTCCATAGATGACACGTTTTAACACTCTGGACCTCCCTTTGTGTGTGTGTGTGTGTGTGTGTGTGTGTGTGTGTGTGTGTGTGTGTGTGTGTGTGTGGTGTGTGTGTGCGTGCGTGTGTGTGTGTGTTTGTCCACCAGAATTCCCTCCTTCTTCCTGGTGAGGTGTGCAAGTCTTTCTGAGAGAGCGAGTGCTGACTGAATAGAACAATTACTAACTGATAGAATGAGGGTTTCTATTTAGAATACACGCACACACACATGAACACACACACATACACACACACACACGCACACACAATTTCAGATAAAGTTCCCATCCCAAACAAACACCCAGTAGGAGGCTTTTGGCTGGTTTGTGTGTCCTGAGTAAGTAAGATTGATTCAGACTTGCTCACACAGAGAAATGATGTTTCATCACTGCAGCTGAACTGGGAGGAGGCTCAGCCTGCTGGACATGTTGCTCAATCCAGTTCACTTTGATGCCTTTTTTTTTGTTGTTGTTTTTGCAGCTTTTTCAAATAGAAAATGTGTCACAGTGATTCAACATCAAGGCTGCACATTCATCAAATGAGAGACGAGATTTAAGAAACTTTCTACCAGCCATAATTTGAATTGTGTTATAATTGTAAGGACGGATTCAATCACAGTTAAAATACCAAAACACAAAAAAAAAACTTGTTAGTGGTATATTTTAATTAGAAGTGTGTGAAGTGTGTGAAACTGCACCCAAAATTAGTTTGAAAGAACATGCGCGCAAACTCCAACTGAGATATTTTCATCAAACTTTTATCTATATGAGAGGAACTATAAGAGTGCTACCAGGGAATCTGTTTTTCTCTTTTTTTACTCCACTGATCACCTGCTCATCTGCTGACTGGACCTTTATCACAGATGTGAGAGCAGGTTGAGCCTCTGTCGTTCCAAAAGTCAGCACATTTCTTCACAGCTAAAAAAAAGGCAGCAGTAAATAATTTGTAGTTTGAGTATTTTAAAACATCTTTAAATGTTAAGAGTTTGGATATGCTGACCACATTTTAGCTGCAGTTCTGTGCAGTAAAGAAATCAGCCTTTTCAGAAATGTGAGCAAAAGCAAATTGTAGCCACAACGATGGACCTCAGGTCCTGCCCTGTTTCACAAAAGGACTCGAGAGTGTTTGTCCCTACAAACACATGGATCAAACTAGTTTATCCGGACGCCTCAAGCGAGCAGCATCACTCAAGTTATTGCTCATACGCTCTGCAAAGAAGAACAAAAATGATGAAAATGATAAATATTGGTCGTGAAAAATGACAATGTGATTCATATAACAACATAACTGCTGTATACGCAGTGAGAAAGACAAATGCATGCTACACATATATTAAAATAAATGGTAATATGGTAATATTTGTCTTCGTAGAAGCCATATTTCAACTGACCCTGCATTTGGCACGGTTTGTGTGTTTGTATTGTAGTTTCTAATAAGATCTTGATGAGTGAGTAAATGTGTAACTTCTTCCACAACAATAAATTCACTATGTGGTCAAAAGCATACAGACATTTGTCTTTTAAGAAGGAAAAATAATTTGCACTGGAATAAAGTCAAGATGTTATTGCTTGTGTAATAATGCCCAGTTGCTTTAGACTAACTACAGATTGGCAGTAGAAAACAGGTGAGGTCCCAGATGTTTCTACACACAGCTTTGTTTTTAAGGTTTGATTCTCTAGATACATTCAAGAAAAAGACAAAGGACCCCCTTCTTTTACTGTACAGCAACTTCCTGTAAAGATTAGACCTTTATTGAGAAAATTCCAGGTCGGCTTATGACTGTCTCCAACTGGGCTGATTATTGAATGCACACAAACACGCGCACACACTCGTTGTGAGGCGACATTGATGACGTGTGTTGGATGGGATAATCTCTCCAGCTGTACTCTAACACCCGCAGAGCACTGAACCTCAAATGGCCTCCAAAACAGCTGAGTTTTCCCCTTTCTCCCAAATTTTCTGCTTTTGTCGTGGGATTTTTAAAAAAAAAAAAATATAATGGCAACTTTCTGGCTCATGCCAGCTGAGATCAGCGTGCCTGTTTTCTCTGATATGGAACAGTCAATTCTGTGTTTCTTCAATTTCATCTACTTCAGAAGGTGATGGCGATGGTGTCTTTGAACAAACGTTTCTGTCAACCGCCTGCTGAAATGTCTCCCTCTTTTGGTCTGAGACAGACATTACAAGAATTTAACGGTATCAGACATTTTAGTTAATAAAAGAAATTAAATTCCTATTTCAAATAACCTTTCTCAAAATGCTGGAAAGTG